>NC_041398.2:156098829-156346650 GCF_900747795.2 Erpetoichthys calabaricus | reverse complement strand
TGGGTGAAGTCTATCTGTATTGGTGAGTGTACCATCTCCCAGTTGTAATAACCAATTGTTATAATGTGGATCTGGACATCGCATGTTTTGTACTAACTGTATCTTTTGAAAGCAATGCCAATTGCCTGCGTATTTTAAGGTGGACTGAACAATAGCTGAGCGCATGGCATGTGGAACAATAGCTAAGCACTGTCTAAAATCTCCTCCTAATAAAAGTACCTTTCTTCCAAAGGGAATATTATTATTCATCAACGTTTGTAGAAGTTTATGAATGGTGTTGAGTAAGTGACTGGATGCGATTGTACATTCATCAATAATTAACAGTTTTGCAAGACAGATGTCATGTGCAGTGCTACTGTTCATGTTCATAGTGGATACCGATTTGTAGGATCTAATGCAGTTCATAAAGTTTTTACTTTCAGGTACATCGTTAGTTAGAAGCTTCTGTAGATATTCAGGATATGAATGTAAAGGAGGCAGTCTAATTTGACCCTTTTGACAACAACGTGTAAATTCATTACTTGTATTGCCAGTTGTTTCTTCAGGGAAGTTAAATGAATGACAATGATTGCAAATGACATTCATTAATCCCAATGAATTTTCCTGAATAGTGGACTCATTATCGAACGCGTTGTCAGCTAAGTGGCGCAAGCGTTTAGCAGGTGTCTGGCGTTGATGTCCGTGATGTGTATCTTTTGCTTGTGCGTTGGAGAGGCACGTCGTTGCATGTCCAGTATTTGGGACGTGCTGTTTTGGAGCTGTAATCGATTCGCCTGTGCTGTGTGAGAAGTCCGTTGTAGTCTACGTCGTGCATTGTTTGTATCGAGCCTTGCCCGTTTTTGTATGTCGGTCAGTTGAGCTTTGTCTTTTTGGAGCCTTTCCTGCTTGTTTTCCGGCATTTCAGATGCGCGTTGTAGACGTCTGCGTTTATTTATGTTGTCTCTTCGCTGCCGTTTTTGTATGTCTGAGACGCAAGGTGTTTCCTTTTGAACCCGTGCCTGTCTCGATGCAGCACTTTGAGACGCGCTGCATGCGTCTACGTTCATTGTGTCTGTCCATTTGGGCTCGTCTCTGTAACTGTGTTAGTTGAGCTTTGCGTTTTTGGAGCCGAGACATTTTTTCTTCCGCAGTTTCAGAAGCGCATTGTAGGCGCCGACGTGTATTTTGTTTTTTCATGCGGGTTCGTGTGTTTGGTCCAGTTATCCGAGCCGTATCGTTTTGTACCCGTGATCGTGAATTCATGACTTGTTTGTTCTTCAGCGTGAGAAATATGGATAAGTAATAAGGAGGATCACACTCACTGTTAATATGGAGCCTTTTCTGCGGTTGAACGGTTAATAGTGCCTCATTGTAATGAGATCCACCTATGCTGCATAGTGTGAACGTATTGAGATGACGTATGTTTAATACGGACGGTTCCTTCAGAAATGGGGCTTTGTGTGTCATTTCTTATTTATGTCAGTGTGTTCGCGGGTCTGAATCGTCGTTTTTGTGTACGTTTCGAGTGCTATGTCCGTAGTCTGTCCTGTTTCGTGTCCAATGGGCTTTGTGGGGTGCTCACGGCTTCTTTTGTGTTTGTGTGCTAGGGGCTTGTTGAATCCTCCTCTTTGTGTGTGTCACGTTTTCGTGTGCAATGGGCTTCGTGCGGCGCTGTGTACGGCGCCGGCGTCTGACTCCTTTTTTCTGTGGTCGCGGCACCTCATTTCTTATTTTACGTTGCATTCCATCCGGTTCCCGTTGCTTGGAGGGGGGGGGGGTGTGATTTGTGGGGTGCCTGCGCAGTACGTCTTTTGCGTCCACGGCCCATGGCCGGATGTCCCTGCGTCCATCCGGTTTACCATTCTCGGTTAGTAATGTGGATGTATTACATCATTTAGAACAGTTTTACATCAGTATTTTCACGGGGCACTGAGTTATAGTTGAACGTAACTTGAATTCACAATAGTGTGTTTCAAGTGCTGAAAAACACACCAAATGATAAGAAGTGCTGACATTTTCAGATGCCGGAGTAGATCTCTTTAGAACATTAGAACATTTGAACATTAGAACACTCTAGACGAGAACAGGCCATTCAGCCCAACATATCTCACCAGTACTATCCACTTATTTCTTCCAAGAAAACATCAAGTCGAGTTTTGAAAGACCCTACTGTCTACCATACTACCTGGTAGCTTATTCCAAGTTTCTATCTTCTTTGTGTAAAGAAAAACTTCCTAATGTTTGTGCGAAATTTACCCTTAACAAGTTTCCAACTGTGTCCCCATGTTCTTGATGAACTCATTTTAAAATAACAGTCTCGATCCACTGCACTAATTCCCTTAATAATTTTAAACACTTCAATCATGTAACCTCTTAATCTTCTTTTGCTTAAACTGTAAAGGCTCAGCTCTTGTAATCTTTACTCATAATTCAACCCCTGTAGCCCTGGAATCAGCCTAGTCGCTCTTCTCTGGACCTTTTCTAGCGCTGCTATGTCCTTTTTGTAGCCTGGAGACCAAAACTGCACACAGTACTCAAGATGAGGCCTCACCAGTGCATTATAAAGGTTGAGCATAACCTCCTTGGACTTTTACTCCACACATTGTGCTATATATCCTAACATTCTGTTAGCCTTCTTAATGGCTTCTGAACACTGCCGGGAAGTCGATAGCTTAGTGTCCACTATGACTCCTAAATCCTTCTCATAAGGTGTACTCTTGATTTTCCGACCGCCCATTGTGTATTCAAACCTAACATTTTTACTTTCAATGTGTAATACTTTACATTTACTGACATTAAATTTCATCTCCCACAAATCTGCCCAAGCCTGTATGCTATCCAAGTCCTTCTGTAATGATATAACAGATTCCAAATTATCTGCTAATCCACCTTTCTTGGTATCATCTGCAAACTTAACCAGCTTGTTACTTTTATTCCTATCTAAATCCATCCATCCATCCATTTTCCAACCCGCTGAATCCGAACACAGGGTCACGGAGGTCTGCTGGAGCCAATCCCAGCCAACACAGGGCACAAGGCAGGAAACAATCCTGGGCAGGGTGCCAACCCACCGCAGCATATCTAAATCATTTATATATATTAAAAATAGCAGCGGCCCTAGCACTGACCCCTGTGGAACACCACTCTTAACATCGGCCCGTTCTGATGAGGTTCCTTGCACCATCACCCTCTGCTTCCTTTGTCTGAGCCAATTTGCACCCATCTACAAACATCACCCTGAACTCCCACCTCTTTTAATTTGATGCCCAACCTCCCATGTGGCACCTTATCAAATGCTTTCTGAAAGTCCAGATAAATAATATCATAAGCTCCACTTTGATCATATCCTTTTGTTGCCTCCTCATAGAATTCCAGCATGTTAGTAAAACACGACCTCTTCTGAACCCATGCTGACTGCTTAGAATAACTCCTGTCCTTGCCAGGTGTTGCTCGATCTTATCCTTAATAATTCCTTCCATTAATTTTCCTGTGATGCATTCATAATGGCCTATAGTTGCTTGGATCTGCCCTGTCACCCTTTTTATATAATGGGATGATATTTACCATTTTCCAGTCCTTCGGAATCTCTCCAGTGTGCAGTGACTTCCTAAAAATATGCGTCAAGGGTTTATATATGTACTCACTAGCCTCCTTAAGAACATGAGGATCAGCTGACATCTCTTGCAGATGTAGCCCACATAGTTAACTGGCTCTTCCAAACCATCATCTAAAAAGTCCAACATAAAACAGGACTTGCATTGCACGGGCCTCATTATTAAAATGTGATTTGGGATTAGTAAACTGCCTTAAGTTTTTTTTTTAAAATTAAATTTCTCCATCTATCAGCTGTTCCTTAACTTAAATGGTATAACTAAGATCTGCTACCGATATTTTACACCTTTTCCCCATAAGCTCCTGTACTGTTCTCCCTCTCAGATGCCTGCTATTTGTCTTTCTATGAGGGTAACTTTACTTTTCTCTGTCCCTTCTCCTACCTTTGCGCTCCTCTTTCTTATAAGCTCTCCACTCGCACTGTTTGTATTTCCCCATATTAATGAACCCTTATGCTGTCGACCACTTACTGTTCTACCTCTGGACCACTAAGGACTGTTTAACCTAAAATAAACAAAGTAAATAAAACTTTACTACCTTGTTTGCTCCTACAGCCGCTTGTGCCTGATCGGCGCCTTAACGCTGGCCGCTTACCTGCGCACTGCTGAGCCTTTTACTGCTTTGAAGTCAGCCGCGGCCTTTTTTTCTTTTCCTTTTCCTTTAAACTAAGGAATCGCTGTAACGACGATGTGGTTATTTGCTTACAAATGCCGATATCAGTTAATGCTGCTTTCTACTTTACCTCCTCGATGCTTACTTCCTATACAGATAACAAGAACAAAAAGAAAACAGGTACAAGTAACTTTTCCAAGCACACCTCCAAACACCCAGCTACTTTTGCTCTTGTGCGGGCAAAAAAAAGCAAAACAACCCTTCTAAAGGGAAAAAAGCTTTAAAAATTCCCACACGGTTCCTTAGCGGCAACCAAAACCGAACTTTTAAGAGAAAAATGTATTTTTTTTATTAAAATCTCACATCACAGAACAGACCAAAAACTCTCAACAGACTCTAGCGTTTGCAGCCACGTGACCAGTCAATTGTGAAATGATGGATTCTAACAGAATTTAACTGTGTAGATCAGATTCTACTAGATTAACCAGCCATAACACTTCTTATCACTTGGAGTGTTTTTCATCTCTTCAAACGCGCTATTGTGAATTCAAGTTATATTCAACTATAACTCAGTGCCCCGTGAATATACTGATGTAAAACTGTTCTAAATGATGTACAGTAATCCCTCGCTATATCGCTCTTCGCCTTTCGCGGCTTCACTCCATCGCGGATTTCATATGTAAGCATATTTAAATATATATCGCAGTTTTTTGCTGGTTCGCGGATTTCTGCGGACAATGGGTCTTTTAATTTCTGGTACATGCTTCCTCAGTTGGTTTGCCCAGTTGATTTCATACAAGGGACGCTATTGGCAGATGGCTGAGAAGCTACCCAACTTACTTTTCTTCTCTCTCTCTTGCGCTGACTTTCTCTGATCCAGACCTAGGGGGATTGAGCAGGGGGGCTGTTCGCACACCTAGACGATACGGATGCACGTCTAAAAATGCTGAAAGATTATCTTCACGTTGCTACCTTCTGTGCAGCTGCTTCCTGAAGCGACATGCTGCACGGTGCTTCGCATACTTAAAAGCTCGAAGGGCACATATTGATTTTTGCTTGTTTGTTTTTCTCTGTCTGCTCCTGATGGAGGGGGTGTGAGCTGCCGCCTTCAACAGCTTTGTGCCGCGGTGCTTCGCATACTTAAAAGCCAAACAGCCCTATTGATATTTTTGCTTTTCTTTATCTCTCTGACATGATCTGCTCCTGATGCGCACTCCTTTGAAGAGGAAGATATGTTTGCATTCTTTTAATTGTGAGACGGAACTGTCATTTCTGTCTTTTCATGGAGCACAGTTTAAACTTTTGAAAAAGAGACAAATGTTTGTTTGCAGTGTTTGAATAACGTTCCTGTCTCTCTACAAACTACTGTGTTTCTGCGCAAATCTGTGACACAAGCATGACATAAAAATAACCATATAAACATATGGTTTCTACTTCGCGGATTTTCTTATTTCGCGGGTGGCTCTGGAACGCAACCCCCGCAATGGAGGAGGATTACTGTAATACATAGTTCCCTAATGGGTAAGAACTGTTTGGATGGTTTCCTAAGTGTTACTCAAGGTACACATCAACATCTCAAATTCACTTGTTTTCCCCATTGAAAAGCATTGGGAGAAACTGAAGTTGAGTGTTACTCAATGTTCCTTAACTTCTATGTGTGGAAACCACTTGTATCACATGTGAAATGATGGATTCTAACAGAATTTAACTGTGTAGATCAGATTCTACTCGATTAACCAGCCGTAACACTTCTTATCATTTGGAGTGTTTTTCAGCTCTTGACACGCGCCATTGTGAATTCAAGTTACATTCAACTATAACTCAGTGCCCCGTGAAAATACTGATGTAAAACTGTTCTAAATGATGTAATACATAGTTCCCTAATGGGTAAGAACTGTTTGGATGGTTTCCTAAGTGTTACTCAAGGTACACATCAACACCTCAAATTCACTTGTTTTCCCCATTGAAAAGCATTGGGAGAAACTGATGTTGAGTGTTACTCAATGTTCCTTAACTTCTATGTGTGGAAACCACTTGTATCACATGTGAAATGATGGATTCTAACAGAATTTACTGTGTAGATCAGATTCTACTAGATTAACCATCCATAACACTTCTTATCATTTGGAGTGTTTTTTCAGCTCTTGAAATGCACCATTGTGAATTCATGTTAAATTCAACTATAACTCAGTGCCCCGTGAAAATACTGATGTAAAACTGTTCTAAATGATGTAATACATAGTTCCCTAATGGTTAAGAACTGTTTGGATGGTTTCCTAAGTGTTACTCAAGGTACACATCAACATCTCAAATTCACTTGTTTCCCCCATTGAAACGCTTTGGGCGAAACTGATGTTGACTGTTACTCAATGTTCCTTAACTTCTATGTGTGGAAACCACTTGTATCACATGTGAAATGATGGATTCTAACAGAATTTAACTGGGTAGATCAGATTCTACTATATTAACCATCCGTAACACTTCTTATCATTTGGAGTGTTTCTCAGCTCTTGAAACGCGCCATTGTGAATTCAAGTTACATTTAACTATAACTCAGTGCCCCGTGAAAATACTGATGTAAAACTGTTCTAAATGATGTAATACATAGTTCCCTAATGGGTAAGAACTGTTTGGATGGTTTCCTAAGTGTTACTCAAGGCACACATCAACATCTCAAATTCACTTGTTTTCCCCATTGAAACGCATTGGGGAAACTGAAGTTGAGTGTTACTCAATGTTCCTTAACTTCTATGTGTGGAAACCACTTGTATCACATGTAAAATGATGGATTCTAACAGAATTTAACTGTGTAGATCAGATTCTACTAGATTAACCAGCCGTAACACTTCTTATCATTTGGAGTGTTTTTTCAGCTCTTGAAACGCGACATTGTGAATTCAAGTTACATTCAACTATAACTCAGAGCCCCGTGAAAATACTGATGTAAAACTGTTCTAAATGATGTAATACATAGTTCCCTAATGGGTAAGAACTTTTTGGATGGTTTCCTAAGTGTTACTCAAGGTACACATCAACATCTCAAATTCACTTGTTTTCCCCATTGAAACGCATTGGGAAAACTGAAGTTGAGTGTTACTCAATGTTCCTTAACTTCTATGTGTGGAAACCACTTGTATCACATGTGAAATGATGGATCTAACAGAATTTAACTGTGTAGATCAGATTCTACTAGATTAACCATCCATAACACTTCTTATCAATTGGAGTGTTTTTCAGCTCTTGAAACGCACAATTGTGAATTCAAGTTACATTCAACTATAACTCAGTGCCCCGTGAAAATACTGATCTAAAACTGTTCTAAATGATGTAATACATAGTTCCCTAATGGGTAAGAACTGTTTGGATGGTTTCCTAAGTGTTACTCAAGGTACACATCAACATCTCAAATTCACTTGTTTTCCCCTTTGAAACGCATTGGGAGAAACTGAAGTTGAGTGTTACTCAATGTTCCTTAACTTCTATGTGTGGAAACCACTTGTATCACATGTGAAATGATGGATTCTAACAGAATTTAACTGTGTAGATCAGATTCTACTAGATTAACCATCCATAACACTTCTTATCAATTGGAGTGTTTTTCAGCTCTTGAAACGCACCATTGTGAATTCAAGTTACATTCAACTATCACTCAGTGCCCCATGAAAATACTGATGTAAAACTGTTCTAAATGATGTAATACATAGTTCCCTAATGGGTAAGAACTTTTTGGATGGTTTCCTAAGTGTTACTCAAGGTACACATCAACATCTCAAATTCACTTGTTTTCCCCTTTGAAACGCATTGGGCAAAACTGAAGTTGAGTGTTACTCAATGTTCCTTAACTTCTATGTGTGGAAACCACTTGTATCACATGTGAAATGATGGATTCTAACAGAATTTAACTGTGTAGATCAGATTCTACTAGATTAACCATCCATAACACTTCTTATCATTTGGAGTGTTTTTCAGCTCTTGAAACGCGCCATTGTGAATTCAAGTTAAATTCAACTATAACTCAGTGCCCCGTGAAAATACTGATCTAAAACTGTTCTAAATGATGTAATACATAGTTCCCTAATGGGTAAGAACTGTTTGGATGGTTTCCTAAGTGTTACTCAAGGTACACATCAACATCTCAAATTCACTTGTTTTCCCCTTTGAAACGCATTGGGAGAAACTGATGTTGAGTGTTACTCAATGTTCCTTAACTTCTATGTGTGGAAACCACTTGTATCACATGTGAAATGATGGATTCTAACAGAATTTAACTGTGTAGATCAGATTCTACTATATTAACCATCCGTAACACTTCTTATCATTTGGAGTGTTTTTCAGCTCTTGAAACGCGCCATTGTGAATTCAAGTTACATTCAACTATAACTCAGTGCCCCGTGATAATACTGATGTAAAACTGTTCTAAATGATGTAATACATAGTCCCTAATGGGTAAGAACTGTTTGGATGGTTTCCTAAGTGTTACTCAAGGTACACATCAACATCTCAAATTCACTTGTTTTCCCCATTGAAACGCATTGGGCGAAACTGAGTTGAGTGTTACTCAATGTTCCTTAACTCTATGTGTGGAAACCACTTGTATAACATGTGAAATGATGGATTCTAACAGAATTTACTGTGTAGATCAGATTCTACTAGATTAACCAGCCGTAACACTTTTATCATTTGGAGTGGTTTTCAGCTCTTGAAACGCGCCATTGTGAATTCAAGTTACATTCAACTATAACTCAGTGCCCCGTGAAAATACTGATGTAAAACTGTTCTAAATGATGTAATACATAGTTCCCTAATGGGTAAGAACTGTTTGGATGGTTTCCTAAGTGTTACTGAAGGTACACATCAACATCTCAAATTCACTTGTTTTCCCCATTGAAACGCTTTGGCGAAACTGAAGTTGAGTGTTACTCAATGTTCCTTAACTTCTATGTGTGGAAACCACTTGTATCACATGTGAAATGATGGATTCTAACAGAATTTAACTGGGTAGATCAGATTCTACTAGATTAACCTGCCGTAACACGTCTTATCAATTGGAGTGTTTTTCAGCTCTTGAAACGCACAATTGTGAATTCAAGTTACATTCAACTATAACTCAGTGCCCCGTGAAAATACTGATGTAAAACTGTTCTAAATGATGTAATACATAGTACCCTAATGGGTAAGAACTGTTTGGATGGTTTCCTAAGTGTTACTCAAGGTACACATCAACATCTCAAAATTCACTTGTTTTCCCCATTGAAACGCATTGGGCCAACTGAAGTTGAGTGTTACTCAATGTTCCTTAACTTCTATGTGTGGAAACCACTTGTATCACATGTGAAATGGTGGATTCTAACAGAATTTAACTGTGTAGATCAGATTCTACTAGATTAACCATCCGTAACACTTCTTATCATTTGGAGTGTTTTTCAGCTTTGAAACGCGCCATTGTGAATTCAAGTTACATTCAACTATAACTCAGAGCCCCGTGAAAATACTGATGTAAAACTGTTCTAAATGATGTAATACATAGTTCCCTAATGGGTAAGAACTGTTTGGATGGTTTCCTAAGTGTTACTCAAGGTACACATCAACATCTCAAATTCACTTGTTTTCCCCATTGAAACGCATTGGGCGAAACTGAAGTTGAGTGTTCCTTAACTTCTATGTGTGGAACCACTTGTATCACATGTGAAATGATGGATTCTAACAGAATTTAACTGTGTAAATCAGATTCTACTAGATTAACCATCCGTAACACTTCTTATCATTTGGAGTGTTTTTTCAGCTCTTGAAACGCGCCATTGTGAATTCAAGTTACATTCAACTATAACTCAGTGCCCCGTGAAAATACTGATGTAAAACTGTTCTAAATTATGTAATACATAGTTCCCTAATGGGTAAGAACTGTTTGGATGGTTTCCTAAGTGTTACTCAAGGTACACATCAACATCTCAAATTCACTTGTTTTCCCCTTTGAAACGCATTGGGCCAACTGAAGTTGAGTGTTACTCAATGTTCCTTAACTTCTATGTGTGGAAACCACTTGTATCACATGTGAAATGATGGATTCTAACAGAATTTAACTGGGTAGATCAGATTCTACTAGATTAACCAGCCGTAACACTTCTTATCATTTGGAGTGTTTTTTCAGCTCTTGAAACGCGCCATTGTGAATTCAAGTTACATTCAACTATAACTCAGTGCCACGTGAAAATACTGATGTAAAACTGTTCTAAATGATGTAATACATAGTTCTCTAATGGGTAAGAACTGTTTGGATGGTTTCATAAGTGTTACTCAAGGTACACATCAACATCTCAAATTCACTTGTTTTCCCCTTTGAAACGCATTGGGCAAAATGAAGTTGAGTGTTACTCAATGTTCCTTAACTTCTATGTGTGGAAACCACTTGTATCACATGTGAAATGATGGATTCTAACAGAATTTACTGTGTAGATCAGATTCTACTATATTAACCATCCGTAACACTTCTTATCATTTGGAGTGTTTCTCAGCTCTTGAAACGCGCCATTGTGAATTCAAGTTACATTCAACTATAACTCAGTGCCCCGTGAAAATACTGATGTAAAACTGTTCTAAATGATGTAATACATAGTTCCCTAATGGGTAAGAACTGTTTGGATGGTTTCCTAAGTGTTACTCAAGGTACACATCAACATCTCAAATTCACTTGTTTTCCCCATTGAAACGCATTGGGCGAAACTGAGTTGAGTGTTACTCAATGTTCCTTAACTTCTATGTGTGGAAACCACTTGTATAACATGTGAAATGATGGATTCTAACAGAATTTAACTGTGTAGATCAGATTCTACTAGATTAACCAGCCGTAACACTTCTTATCATTTGGAGTGTTTTTCAGCTCTTGAAACGCGCCATTGTGAATTCAAGTTACATTCAACTATAACTCAGTGCCCCGTGAAAATACTGATGTAAAACTGTTCTAAATGATGTAATACATAGTTCCCTAATGGGTAAGAACTGTTTGGATGGTTTCCTAAGTGTTACTCAAGGTACACATCAACATCTCAAATTCACTTGTTTTCCCCATTGAAACGCATTGGGGAGAACTGAAGTTGAGTGTTACTCAATGTTCCTTAACTTCTATGTGTGGAAACCACTTGTATCACATGTGAAATGATGGATTCTAACAGAATTTAACTGGGTAGATCAGATTCTACTAGATTAACCAGCCGTAACACTTCTTATCATTTGGAGTGTTTTTCAGCTCTTGAAACGCACATTGTGAATTCAAGTTACATTCAACTATAACTCAGTGCCCCATGAAAATACTGATGTAAAACTGTTCTAAATGATGTAATACATAGTTCCCTAATGGGTAAGAACTCTTTGGATGGTTTCCTAAGTGTTACTAAAGGTACACATCAACATCTCAAATTCACTGTTTTCCCCATTGAAACGCATTGGGCCAACCTGAAGTTGAGCGTTACTCAATGTTCCTTAACTTTTATGTGTGGAAACCACTTGTATTACATGTGAAATGATGGATTCAAACAGAATTTAACTGTGTAGATCAGATTCTACTAGATTAACCATCCATAACACTTCTTATCATTTGGAGTGTTTTTCAGCTCTTGAAACGCGACATTGTGAATTCAAGTTACATTCAACTATAACTCAGTGCCCCATGAAAATACTGATGTAAAACTGTTCTAAATGATGTAATACATAGTTCCCTAATGGGTAAGAACTTTTAGGATGGTTTCCTAAGTGTTACTCAAGGTACACATCAACATCTCAAATTCACTTGTTTTCCCCATTGAAACGCATTGGGCGAAACTGAAGTTGAGTGTTACTCAATGTTCCTTAACTTCTATGTGTGGAAACCACTTGTATCACATGTGAAATGATGGATTCTAACAGAATTTAACTGTGTAAATCAGATTCTACTAGATTAACCAGCCGTAACACTTCTTATCATTTGGAGTGTTTTTCAGCTCTTGAAACGCGCCATTGTGAATTCATGTGACATTCAACTATAACTCAGTGCCCCGTGAAAATACTGATGTAAAACTGTTCTAAATTATGTAATACATAGTTCCCTAATGGGTAAGAACTGTTTGGATGGTTTCCTAAGTGTTACTCAAGGTACACATCAACATCTCAAATTCACTTGTTTTCCCCTTTGAAACGCAATGGGCGTAACTGAAGTTGAGTGTTACTCAATGTTCCTTAACTTCTATGTGTGGAAACCACTTGTATCACATGTGAAATGATGGATTCTAACAGAATTTAACTGGGTAGATCAGATTCTACTAGATTAACCAGCCGTAACACTTCTTATCATTTGGAGTGTTTTTTCAGCTCTTGAAACGCGCCATTGTGAATTCAAGTTACATTCAACTATAACTCAGTGCCACGTGAAAATACTGATGTAAAACTGTTCTAAATGATGTAATACATAGTTCACTAATGGGTAAGAACTGTTTGGATGGTTTCATAAGTGTTACTCAAGGTACACATCAACATCTCAAATTCACTTGTTTTCCCCATTGAAACGCATTGGGCAAAACTGAAGTTGAGTGTTACTCAATGTTCCTTAACTTCTATGTGTGGAAACCACTTGTATCACATGTGAAATGATGGATTCTAACAGAATTTAACTGTGTAGATCAGATTCTACTAGATTAACCAGCCGTAACACTTCTTATCATTTGGAGTGTTTCTCAGCTCTTGAAACGCGCCATTGTGAATTCAAGTTACATTCAACTATAACTCAGTGCCCCGTGAAAATACTGATGTAAAACTGTTCTAAATGATGTAATACATAGTTCCCTAATGGGTAAGAACTGTTTGGATGGTTTCCTAAGTGTTACTCAAGGTACACATCAACATCTCAAATTCACTTGTTTTCCCCATTGAAACGCATTTGGCGAAACTGAAGTTGAGTGTTCCTTAACTTCTATGTGTGGAAACCACTTGTATAACATGTGAAATGATGGATTCTAACAGAATTTAACTGGGTAGATCAGATTCTACTAGATTAACTAGCCGTAACACTTCTTATCATTTGGAGTGTTTTTAGCTCTTGAAACGCACCATTGTGAATTCAAGTTACATTCAACTATAACTCAGTGCCCCGTGAAAATACTGATGTAAAACTGTTCTAAATGATGTAATACATAGTTCCCTAATGGGTAAGAACTGTTTGGATGGTTTCCTAAGTGTTACTCAAGGTACACATCAACATCTCAAATTCACTTGTTTTCCCCATTGAAACGCTTTGGGCGAAACTGAAGTTGAGTGTTACTCAATGTTCCTTAACTTCTATGTGTGGAAACCACTTGTATCACATGTGAAATGATGGATTCTAACAGAATTTAACTGGGTAGATCAGATTCTACTAGATTAACCAGCCGTAACACGTCTTATCAATTGGAGTGTTTTTCAGCTCTTGAAACGCACAATTGTGAATTCAAGTTACATTCAACTATAACTCAGTGCCCCATGAAAATACTGATGTAAAACTGTTCTAAATGATGTAATACATAGTACCCTAATGGGTAAGAACTGTTTGGATGGTTTCCTAAGTGTTACTCAAGGTACACATCAACATCTCAAATTCACTTGTTTTCCCCATTGAAACGCATTGGGAGAAACTGAAGTTGAGTGTTACTCAATGTTCCTTAACTTCTATGTGTGGAAACGACTTGTATCACATGTGAAATGATGGATTCCAACAGAATTTAACTGTGTAGATCAGATTCTACTAGATTAACCATCCGTAACACGTCTTATCATTTGGAGTGTTTTTCAGCTCTTGAAACGCGACATTGTGAATTCATGTTACATTCAACTATAACTCAGTGCCCCGTGAAAATACTGATGTAAAACTGTTCTAATTGATGTAATACATAGTTCCCTAATGGGTAGGAACTGTTTGGATGGTTTCCTAAGTGTTACTCAAGGTACACATCAACATCTCAAATTCACTTGTTTTCCCCATTGAAACGTATTGGGAGAAACTGAAGTTAAGTGATACTCAATGTTCCTTAACTTCTATGTGTGGAAACGACTTGAATCACATGTGAAATGATGGATTCTAACAGAATTTAACTGTGTAGATCAGATTCTACTACATTGACCAGCCGTAACACGTCTTATCATTTGGAGTGTTTTTCAGCTCTTGAAACGCGCCATTGTGAATTCATGTTACACTCAACTATAACTCAGTGCCCCGTGAAAATACTGATGTAAAACTGTTCTAATTCATATAATACATAGTTCCCTAATGGGTAAGAACTATTTGGATGGTTTCCTAAGTGTTACTCAAGGTACACATGAACATCTCAAATTCACTTGTTTTCCCCATTGAAACGTATTAGGATAAACTGAAGTTGAGTGTTACTCAATGTTCCTTAACTTCTATGTGTGGAAACCACTTGTATCACATGTGAAATGATGGATTCTAACAGAATTTAACTGTGTAGATCAGATTCTACTAGATTAACCCGCCGTAACACGTCTTATCAATTGGAGTGTTTTTCAGCTCTTGAAACGCACAATTGTGAATTCATGTTACATTCAACTACAACTCAGTGCACCGTGAAAATACTGATGTAAAACTGTTCCAAATGATGTAGTTCATAGTTCCCTAATGGGTAAGAACTGTTTGGATGGTTTCCTAAGTGTTACTCAAGGTACACATCTACATCTCAAATTCACTTGTTTTCCCCTTTGAAACGCATTGGGAGAAAATGAAGTTGAGTATTACTCAATGTTCCTTAACTTCTATGTGTGGAAAGCACTTGTATCACATGTAAAATGATGGATTCTAACAGAATTTTACTGTGTAGATCAGATTCTACTAGATTAACCATCCGTAACACGTCTTATCATTTGGAGTGTTTTTTAGCTCTTGAAACGCGCCATTGTGAATTCATGTTACATTCAACTATCACTCAGTGCCCCGTGAAAATACTGATGTAAAACTGTTCTAAATGATGTAATACATAGTTCCCTAATGGGTAAGAACTGTTTGGATGGTTTCCTAAGTGTTACTCAAGGTACACATCAACATCCCAAATTCACTTGTTTTCCAAGTTGAAACGCATTGGGAGAAACTGAAGTTGAGTGTTACTCAATGTTCCTTCACTTCTATGTGTGGAAACCACTTGTATCACATGTAAAATGATGGATTCTAACAGAATTTAACTGTGTAGATCAGATTCTACTAGATTAACCATCCGTAACACGTCTTATCATTTGGAGTGTTTTTTAGCTCTTGAAACGCGCCATTGTGAATTCATGTTACATTCAACTATAACTCAGTGCCCCGTGAAAATACTGATGTAAAACTGTTCTAAATGATGTAATTCATAGTTCCCTAATGGGTAAGAACTGTTTGGATGGTTTCCTACGTGTTACTCAAGGTACACATCATCATCTCAAATTCACTTGTTTTCCACATTGAAACGCTTTGGGAGAAACTGAAGTTGAGTGTTACTCAATGTTCCTTAACTTATATGTGTGGAAACGACTTGTATCAAATGTGAAATGATGGATTCTAACAGAATTTTACTGTGTAGATCAGATTCTACTAGATTAACTAGCCGTAACACTTCTTATCATTTGGAGTGTTTTTCAGCTCTTGAAACGCACAATTGTAAATTCATGTTACATTCAACTATAACTCAGTGCCCCGTGAAAATACTGATGTAAAACTGTTCTAATTCATGTAATACATAGTTCCCTAATGGGTAAGAACTGTTTGGATGGTTTCCTAAGTGTTACTCAAGGTACACATCAACATCTCAAATTCACTTGTTTTCCCCTTTGAAACGTATTGGGAGAAACTGAAGTTAGGTGATACTCAATGTTCCTTAACTTCTATGTGTGGAAGCCACTTGTATCACATATGAAATGATGGATTCTAACAGAATTTAACTGTGTAGATCAGATTCTACTTGATTAACCATCCGTAACACGTCTTATCATTTGGAGTGTTTTTTAGCTCTTGAAACGCACCATTGTAAATTCATGTTACGTTCAACTATCACTCAGTGCCCCGTGAAAATACTGATGTAAAACTGTTCTGTTTGATGTAATTCATAGTTCCCTAATGGGTAAGAACTGTTTGGATGGTTTCCTACGTGTTACTCAAGGTACACATCAACATCTCAAATTCAGTTGTTTTCCCCATTGAAACGCATTGGGAGAAACTGAAGTTGAGTGTTACTCAATGTTCCTTAACTTCTATGTGTGGAAACGACTTGTATCACATGTGAAATGATGGATTATAACAGAATTTAACTGTGTAGATCAGATTCTACTAGATTAACCAGCCGTAACACGTCTTATCATTTGGAGTGTTTTTCAGCTCTTGAAACGCACAATTGTGAATTCATGTTACATTCAACTATAACTCAGTACACCTTGAAAATACTGATGTAAAACTGTTCTAAATGATGTAATACATAGTTCCCTAATGGGTAAGAACTGTTTGGATGGTTTCCTAAGTGTTACTCAAGGTACACATCAACATCTCAAATTCACTTGTTTTCCCCATTGAAACGCATTGGGAGAAACTGAAGTTAAGTGTTACTCAATGTTCCTTAACTTCTATGTGTGGAAGCCACTTGTATCACATGTGAAATGATGGATTCTAACAGAATTTAACTGTGTAGATCAGATTCTACTAGATTGACCAGCCGTAACACGTCTTATCATTTGGAGTGTTTTTCAGCTCTTGAAACGCACCATTGTGAATTCATGTTACATTCAACTATCACTCAGTGCCCCGTGAAAATACTGATGTAAAACTGTTCTAAGTGATGTAATACATAGTTCCCTAATGGGTAAGAACTCTTTGGATGGTTTCCTAAGTGTTACTCAAGGTACACATCAACATCTCAAATTCACTTGTTTTCCCCATTGAAACGCATTGGGAGAAACTGAAGTTCAGTGTTACTCAATGTTCCTTAACTTCTATGTGTGGAAACCACTTGTATCACATGTGAAATGATGGATTCTAACAGAATTTAACTGTGTAGATCAGATTCTACTAGATTAACCATCCGTAACACTTCTTATCATTTGGAGTGTTTTTTCAGCTCTTGAAACGCACCATTGTGAATTCATGTTACATTCAACTATAACTCAGTGCCCCGTGAAAATACTGATGTAAAACTGTTCTAATGATGTAATACATAGTTACCTAATGGGTAAGAACTGTTTGGATGGTTTCCTAAGTGTTACTCAAGGTACACATCAACATCTCAAATTCACTTGTTTTCCCCATTGAAACGCATTGGGAGAAACTGAAGTTGAGTGTTACTCAATGTTCCTTAACTTCTATGTGTGGAAACCACTTGTATCACATGTGAAATGATGGATTCTAACAGAATATAACTGTGTAGATCAGATTCTACTAGATTAACCATCCGTAACACGTCTTATCATTTGGAGTGTTTTTTAGCTCTTGAAACGCGCCATTGTGAATTCATGTTACATTCAACTATAACTCAGTGCCCCGTGAAAATACTGATGTAAAACTGTTCTAAATGATGTAATACATAGTTCCCTAATGGGTAAGAACTGTTTGGATGGTTTCCTAAGTGTTACTCAAGGTACACATCAACATCTCAAATTCACTTGTTTTCCCCTTTGAAACGCATTGGGAGAAACTGAAGTTGAGTGTTACTCAATGTTCCTTAACTTCTATGTGTGGAAACCACTTGTATCACATGTGAAATGATGGATTCTAACAGAATTTAACTGTGTAGATCAGATTGTACTAGATTAACCAGCCGTAACACGTCTTATCAATTGGAGTGTTTTTCAGCTCTTGAAACGCACCATTGTGAATTCATGTTACATTCAACTATAACTCAGTGCACCGTGAAAATACTGATGTAAAACTGTTCTAAATGATGTAATTCATAGTTCCCTAATGGGTAAGAACTATTTGGATGGTTTCCTACGTGTTAATCAAGGTAAACATCATCATCTCAAATTCACTTGTTTTCCACATTGAAACGCATTGGGAGAAACTGAAGTTGAGTGTTACTCAATGTTCCTTAACTTATATGTGTGGAAACGACTTGAATCAAATGTGAAATGATGGATTCTAACAGAATTTAACTGTGTAGATCAGATTCTACTACATTGACTAGCCGTAACACATCTTATCATTTGGAGTGTTTTTTACCTCTTGAAACGCACAATTGTAAATTCATGTTACATTCAACTATAACTCAGTGCCCCGTGAAAATACTGATGTAAAACTGTTCTAAATGATGTAATACATAGTTCCCTAATGGGTAAGAACTGTTTGGATGGTTTCCTAAGTGTTACTCAAGGTACACATCAACATCTCAAATTCACTTGTTTTCCCCATTGAAACGTATTGGGAGAAACTGAAGTTAGGTGATACTCAATGTTCCTTAACTTCTATGTGTGGAAGCCACTTGTATCACATATGAAATGATGGATTCTAACAGAATTTAACTGTGTAGATCAGATTCTACTTGATTAACCATCCGTAACACGTCTTATCATTTGGAGTGTTTTTTAGCTCTTGAAACGCACCATTGTAAATTCATGTTACGTTCAACTATCACTCAGTGCCCCGTGAAAATACTGATGTAAAACTGTTCTAATTGATGTAATACATAGTTCCCTAATGGGTAAGAACTGTTTGGATGGTTTCCTACGTGTTACTCAAGGTACACATCAACATCTCAAATTCAGTTGTTTTCCCCATTGAAACGCATTGGGAGAAACTGAAGTTGAGTGTTACTCAATGTTCCTTAACTTCTATGTGTGGAAACGACTTGTATCACATGTGAAATGAGGGATTCTAACAGAATTTAACTGTGTAGATCAGATTCTACTAGATTAACCAGCCGTAACACGTCTTATCATTTGGAGTGTTTTTTAGCTCTTGAAACGCACCATTGTAAATTCATGTTACATTCAACTATAACTCAGTGCACCGTGAAAATACTGATGTAAAACTGTTCTAAATGATGTAATACATAGTTCCCTAATGGGTAAGAACTGTTTGGATGGTTTCCTAAGTGCTACTCAAGGTACACATCAGCATCTCAAATTCACTTGTTTTCCCCATTGAAATGTATTGGGAGAAACTGAAGTTAAGTGATACTCAATGTTCCTTAACTTCTATGTGTGGAAGCCACTTGTATCACATATGAAATGATGGATTCTAACAGAATTTAACTGTGTAGATCAGATTCTTCTACACTGAGCAGCCGTAACACGTCTTATCATTTGGAGTGTTTTTCAGCTCTTGAAACGCGCAATTGTGAATTCATGTTACATTCAACTATCACTCAGTGCCCCGTGAAAATACTGATGTAAAACTGTTCTATTTGATGTAATACATAGTTCCCTAATGGGTAAGAACTGTTTGGATGGTTTCCTAAGTGTTACTCCAGGTACACATCAACATCTCAAATTGACTTGTTTTCCCCTTTGAAACGCATTGGGAGAAACTGAAGTTCAGTGTTACTCAATGTTCCTTAACTTCTATGTGTGGAAACCACTTGTATCACATGTGAAATAATGGATTCTAACAGAATTTAACTGTGTAGATCAGATTCTACTAGATTAACCATCCGTAACACATCTTATCATTTGGAGTGTTTTTTAGCTCTTGAAACGCGCCATTGTGAATTTATGTTACATTCAACTATAACTCAGTGCCCCGTGAAAATACTGATGTAAAACTGTTCTAATTGATATAATACATAGTTACCTAATGGGTTAGAACTGTTTGGTTGGTTTCCTAAGTGTTACTCCAGGTACACATCAACATCAGCAAATTGACTTGTTTTCCCCTTTGAAACGCATTGGGAGATACTGAAGTTGAGTGTTACTCAATGTTCCTTAACTTCTATGTGTGGAAACCACTTGTATCACATGTGAAATAATGGATTCTAACAAAATATAACTGTGTAGATCAGATTCTACTAGATTAACCATCCGTAACACGTCTTATCATTTGGAGTGTTTTTTAGCTCTTGAAACGCGCCATTGTGAATTCATGTTACATTCAACTATAACTCAGTGCCCCGTGAAAATACTGATGTAAAACTGTTCTAATTGATGTAATACATAGTTCCCTAATGGGTAAGAACTGTTTGGATGGTTTCCTAAGTGTTACTCCAGGTACACATCAACATCTCAAATTGACTTGTTTTCCCCTTTGAAATGCATTGGGAGAAACTGAAGTTGAGTGTTACTCAATGTTCCTTAACTTCTATGTGTGGAAACCACTTGTATCACATGTGAAATGATGGATTCTAACAGAATTTAACTGTGTAGATCAGATTGTACTAGATTAACCTGCCGTAACACGTCTTATCAATTGGAGTGTTTTTCAGCTCTTGAAACGCACAATTTTGAATTCATGTTACATTCAACTATAACTCAGTGCACCGTGAAAATACTGATGTAAAACTGTTCTAAATAATGTAATTCATAGTTCCCTAATGGGTAAGAACTATTTGGATGGTTTCCTACGTGTTAATCAAGGTAAACATCATCATCTCAAATTCACTTGTTTTCCACATTGAAACGCATTGGGAGAAGCTGAAGCTGAGTGTTACTCAATGTTCCTTAACTTCTATGTGTGGAAAGGACTTGTATCACATGTGAAATGATGGATTCTAACAGAATTTTACTGTGTAGATCAGATTCTACTAGATTAACCATCCGTAACACGTCTTATCATTTGGAGTGTTTTTCAGCTCTTGAAACGCGACATTGTGAATTCATGTTACATTCAACTATAACTCAGTGCTCCGTGAAAATACTGATATAAAACTGTTCTAAATGATGTAATACATAGTTCCCTAATGGGTAAGAACTGTTTGGATGGTTTCCTAAGTGTTACTCAAGGTACACATCAGCATCTCAAATTCACTTGTTTTCCCCATTGAAACGTATTGGGAGGAACTGAAGTTAAGTGATACTCAATGTTCCTTAACTTCTATGTGTGGAAACCACTTGTATCACATATGAAATGATGGATTATAACAGAATTTAACTGTGTAGATCAGATTCTTCTACATTGACCAGCCGTAACACGTCTTATCATTTGGAGTGTTTTTTAGATCTTGAAACGCGCCATTGTGAATTCATGTTACATTCAACTATAACTCAGTGCCCCGTGAAAATACTGATGTAAAACTTTTCTAATTGATGTAATACATAGTTCCCTAATGGGTAAGAACTGTTTGGATGGTTTCCTAAGTGTTATTCCAGGTACACATCAACATCTCAAATTCACTTGTTTTCCCCTTTGCAACGCATTGGGAGAAACTGAAGTTGATTGTTACTCAATGTTCCTTAACTTCTATGTGTGGAAACTACTTGTATCACATGTGAAATGATGGATTCTAACAGAATTTAACTGTGTAGATCAGATTCAACTAGATTCACCAGCCGTAACAACTCTTATGATTTGGAGTGTTTTTCAGCACTTGAAACGCGACATTGTGAATTCATGTTACATTCACCTATCACTCAGTGCCCCGTGAAAATACTGATGTAAAACTGTTCTAATTGATGTAATACATAGTTCCCTAATGGGTAGGAACTGTTTGGATGGTTTCCTAAGTGTTACTCAAGGTAAACATCAACATCTCAAATTCACTTGTTTTCCCCATTGAAACGTATTGGGCAAAACTGATGTTGATTGTTACTCAATGTTCCTTAACTTCTATGTGTGGAAACGACTTGTATCACATGTGAAATGATGGATTCTAACATAATTTAACTGTGTAGATCAGATTCTACTAGATTAACCAGCCGTAACACTTCTTATCACTTGGAGTGTTTTTTAGCTCTTGAAACGCGCCATTGTGAAGTCAAGTTACACTCAACTATATCTCAGTCCCACGTGAAAATACTGATGTAAAACTGTTCCAAATCATGTAATACATAGTTCCCTAATGGGTAATAACTCTTTGGATGGTTTCCTAAGTGTTACTCAAGGTACACATCAACATCTCAAATTCACTTGTTTTCCCCATTGAAATGCACTGGGTTAAAAAACTGATGTTGATTGTTACTCAATGTTCCTTAACTTCTATGTGTGGAAACCACTTGTATCACATGTGAAATGATGGATTCTAACAGAATTTAACTGTGTAGATCAGATTCTACTAGATTAACCAGCCGTAACACGTCTTATCAATTGGAGTGTTTTTCAGCTCTTGAAACGCACAATTGTGAATTCATGTTACATTCAACTACAACTCAGTGCACCGTGAAAATACTGATGTAAAACTGTTCTAAATGATGTAATACATAGTTCCCTAATGGGTAGAACTGTTTGGATGGTTTCCTAAGTGTTACTCAAGGTACACATCAACATCTCAAATTCATTTCTTTTCCCCTTTGAAACGCATTGGGAGAAAATGAAGTTGAGTGTTACTCAATGTTCCTTAACTTCTATGTTTGGAAAGGACTTTTATCACATGTGAAATGATGGATTCTAACAGAATTTAACTGTGTAGAACAGATTCTACTAGATTAACCATCCGTAACACGTCTTATCATTTGGAGTGTTTTTTAGCTCTTGAAACGCGCCATTGTGAATTCATGTTACATTCAACTATCACTGAGTGCCCCGTGAAAATACTGATGTAAAACTGTTCTAAATGATGTAATTCATAGTTCCCTAATGGGTAGGAACTGTTTGGATGGTTTCCTAAGTGTTACTCAAGGTACACATCAACATCTCAAATTCACTTGTTTTCCCCATTGAAACGTATTGGGAGAAACTGAAGTTAGGTGATACTCAAAGTTCCTTAACTTCTATGTGTGGAAAACACTTGTATCACATGTGAAATGATAGATTCTAATACAATTTAACTGTGTATATCAGATTCTACTGGATTAACCATCCGTAACACATCTCATCATTTGGTGTGTTTTTCAGCTCTTGAAATGCACCATTTTGAATTCAAGATACCTTCAACTATAACTCAGTGCCCTGTTAAAATACTGATATGAAACTGTTCTAAATGATGTAATACATAGTTCCCTAATGGGTAAGAACTGTTTGGATGGTTTCCTATGTGTTAATCAAGGTACACATCATCATCTCAATTTCACTTGTTTTCCACATTGAAACGCATTGGGAGAAACTGAAGTTGAGTGTTACTCAATGTTCCTTAACTTCTATGTGTGGAAACGACTAGAATCACATGTGAAATGATGGATTCTAACAGAATTTAACTGTGTAGATCAGATTCTACTACATTGACCAGCCGTAACACGTCTTATCATTTGGAGTGTTTTTTAGCTCTTGAAACGCGCCATTGTGAATTCATGTTACACTCAACTATAACTCAGTGCCCCGTGAAAATACTGATGTAAAACTGTTCTAATTCATGTAATACATAGTTCCCTAATGGGTAAGAACTGTTTGGATGGTTTCCTAAGTGTTACTCAAGGTACACATGAACATCTCAAATTCACTTGTTTTCCCCATTGAAACGTATTGGGATAAACTGAAGTTGAGTGTTACTCAATGTTCCTTAACTTCTATGTGTGGAAACCACTTGTATCACATGTGAAATGATGGATTCTAACAGAATTTAACTGTGTAGATCAGATTCTACTAGATTAACCCGCCGTAACACGTCTTATCAATTGGAGTGTTTTTCAGCTCTTGAAACGCACAATTGTGAATTCATGTTACATTCAACTACAACTCAGTGCACCGTGAAAATACTGATGTAAAACTGTTCTAAATGATGTAATTCATAGTTCCCTAATGGGTAGGAACTCTTTGGATGGTTTCCTAAGTGTTACTCAAGGTACACATCTACATCTCAAATTCATTTCTTTTCCCCTTTGAAACGCATTGGGAGAAAATGAAGTTGAGTGTTACTCAATGTTCCTTAACTTCTATGTTTGGAAAGGACTTTTATCACATGTAAAATGATGGATTCTAACAGAATTTTACTGTGTAGAAAAGATTTTACTAGATTAACCATCCGTAACACGTCTTATCATTTGGAGTGTTTTTTAGCTCTTGAAACGCGCCTTTGTGAATTCATGTTACATTCAACTATCACTGAGTGCCCCGTGAAAATACTGATGTAAAACTGTTCCAAATGATGTAATTCATAGTTCTCTAATGGGTAATAACTCTTTGGATGGTTTCCTAAGTGTTACTCAAGGTAAACATCAACATCTCAAATTCACTTGTTTTCCCCATTGAAACGCATTGGGAAAACTGATGTTGATTGTTACTCAAAGTTCCTTAACTTCAATGTGTGGAAACCACTTGTATCACATGTGAAATGATAGATTCTAACAGAATTTAACTGTGTATATCAGATTCTACTAGATTAACCATCCGTAACACTTGTCATCACTTGGAGTGTTTTTCAGCTCTTGAAATGCACCATTGTGAAGTCAAGATACATTCAACTATATCTCAGGCCCACGTGAAAATACTGATATAAAACTGTTCCAAATGATGTAATACATAGTTCTCTAATGGGTAATAACTCTTTGGATGGTTTCCTAAGTGTTAATCAAGGTACACATCAACATCTCAAATTCACTTGTTTTCCACATTGAAACGCATTGGGCAAAACTGATGTTGAGTGTTACTCAATGTTCCTTAACTTCTATGTGTGGAAACCACTAGTATCACATGTGAAATGATGGATTCTAACAGAATTTAACTGTGTAGATCAGATTCTACTAGATTAACCAGCCGTAACACTTCTTATCACTTGGAGTGTTTTTTAGCTCTTGAAACGCGCCATTGTGAAGTCAAGTTACACTCAACTATAACTCAGTGCCCCGTGAAAATACTGATGTAAAACTGTTCTAATTGATGTAATACATAGTTCCCTAATGGGTAAAATCTCTTTGGATGGTTTCCTAAGTGTTACTCAAGATAAACATCAACATCTCAAATTCACTTGTTTTCCCCATTGAAACGCATTGGGAAAACTGATGTTGATTGTTACTCAATGTTCCTTAACTTCTATGTGTGGAAACCACTTGTATCACATGTGAAATGATGGATTCTAACAGAATTTAACTGTATAGATCAGATTCTACTAGATTAACCAGCCGTAACACGTCTTATCACTTGGAGTGTTTTTCAGCTCTTGAAACGCACAATTGTGAATTCAAGTTACATTCAACTATAACTCAGTGCCCCCTGAAAATACTGATGTAAAACTGTTCTAAATGATGTAATAAATAGTTCCCTAATGTGTAAGAACTGTTTGGATGGTTTCCTAAGTGTTACTCAAGGTACACATCAACATCTCAAATTCACTTGTTTTCCCCTTTGAAACGCATTGGGAGAAACTGAAGTTGATTGTTACTCAATGTTCCTTAACTTCTATGTGTGGAAACCACTTGTATCACATGTAAAATGATGGATTCTAACAGAATTTAACTGTGTAGATCAGATTCTACTGGATTAACCAGCCGTAACACTGTCTATCACTTGGAGTGTTTTTTAGCTCTTGAAACGCGCCATTGTGAATTCATGTTACATTCAACTATAACTCAGTGCCCCGTGAAAATACTGATGTAAAACTGTTCTAAATGATGTAATACATAGTTCCCTAATGGGTAATAACTCTTTGGATGGTTTCCTAAGTGTTACTCAAGGTAAACATCATCATCTCAAATTCACTTGTTTTCCACATTGAAACGCATTGGGAAAACTGATGTTGATTGTTTCTCAATGTTCCTTAACTTCTATGTGTGGAAACCACTTGTATCACATGTGAAATGATGGATTCTAACAGAATTTAACTGTTTAGATCAGATTCTACTAGATTAACCCGCCGTAACACTTGTTATCACTTGGAGTGTTTTTCAGCTCTTGAAACGCACCATTGTGAATTCAAGTTACATTCAGCTATATCTCAGTCCCACGTGAAAATATTGATGTAAAACTGTTCCAAATGATGTAATACATAGCTCTCTAATGGGTAATAACTCTTTGGATGGTTTCCTAAGTGTTACTCAAGGTAAACATCAACATCTCAAATTCACTTGTTTTCCCCATTGAAACGCATTGGGAAAACTGATGTTGATTGTTACTCAATGTTCCTTAACTGCTATGTGTGGAAACCACTTTTATCACATGTGAAATGATGGATTCTAACAGAATTTAACTGTGTAGATCAGATTCTACTAGATTAACCAGCCGTAACACATGTTATCACTTGGAGTGTTTTTCAGCTCTTGAAACGCACCATTGTGAAGTCAAGTTACATTCAACTATATCTCAGTCCCACGTGAAAATGCTGATGTAAAACTGTTCCAAATAATGTAATACATAGTTCTCTAATGGGTAATAACTCTTTGGATGGTTTCCTAAGTGTTACTCAAGGTAAACATCAACATCTCAAATTCACTTGTTTTCCACATTGAAACGCATTGGGAAAACTGATGTTGATTGTTACTCAAAGTTCCTTAACTTCTATGTGTGGAAACCACTTGTATCACATGTGAAATGATGGATTCTAACAGAATTTAACTGTGTAGATCAGGTTCTACTAGATTAACCAGCCGTAACACTTGTTATCACTTGGAGTGTTTTTCAGCTCTTGAAACGCACCATTGTGAATTCATGTTACATTCAACTATAACTCAGTGCCCCGTGAAAATACTGATGTAAAACTGTTCTAAATGATGTAATACATAGTTCCCTAATGGGTAAGAACTGTTTGGATGGTTTCCTAAGTGTTACTCAAGGTACACATCAACATCTCAAATTCACTTGTTTTCCCATTGAAACGCATTTGGATAAACTGAAGTTGAGTGTTACTCAATGTTCCTTAACTTCTATGTGTGGAAACCACTCGTATCACATGTGAAATGATGGATTCTAACAGAATTTAACTGTGTAGATCAGATTCTACTAGATTCACCAGCCGTAACCCCTCTTATCATTTGGAGTGTTTTTCAGCTCTTGAAACGCGCCATTGTGAATTCATGTTACATTCAACTATAACTCAGTGCCCCGTGAAAATACTGATGTAAAACTGTTATAAATGATGTAATACATAGTTCCCTAATGGGTAAGAGCTCTTTGGATGGTTTCCTAAGTGTTACTCAAGGTAAACATCAACATCTCAAATTCACTTGTTTTCCCCATTGAAACGCATTGGGCAAACTGATGTTGATTGTTACTCAATGTTCCTTAACTTCAATGTGTGGAAACCACTTGTATCACATGTGAAATGATGGATTCTAACAGAATTTAACTGTGTAGATCAGATTCTACTAGATTAACCAGCCGTAACACTTCTTATCACTTGGAGTGTTTTTCAGCTCATGAAACGCACCATTGTGAAGTCAAGATACATTCAACTATATCTCAGTCCCACGTGAAAATACTGATGTAAAACTGTTCCAAATGATGTGATACATAGTTCTCTAATGGGTAATAACTCTTTGGATGGTTTCCTAAGTCTTACTCAAGGTAAACATCAACATCTCAGATTCACTTGTTTTCCCCATTGAAACGCATTGGGCAAAAATGATGTTGATTGTTACTCAATTTTCCTTAACTTCTATGTGTGGAAACCACTTGTATCACATGTGAAATGATGGATTCTAACAGAAGTTAACTGTGTAGATCAGATTCTACGAGATTAACCAGCCGTAACACTTGTTATCACTTGGAGTGTTTTTCAGCTCTTGAAACGCACCATTGTGAAGTCAAGTTACATTCAACTAAATCTCAGTCCCACGTGATAATACTGATGTAAAACTGTTCCAAATGATGTAATTCATAGTTCTCTAATGGGCAATAACTCTTTGGATGGTTTCCTAAGTGTTACTCAAGGTAAACATCAACATCTCAAATTCACTTGTTTTCCCCATTGAAACGCATTGGGAAAACTGATGTTGATTGTTACTCAATGTTTCTTAACTTCTATGTGTGGAAACTACTTGTATCACATGTGAAATGATGGATTCTAACAGAATTTAACTGTGTAGATCAGATTCTACTAGATTCACCAGCCGTAACACTTGTTATAACTTGGAGTGTTTTTCAGCTCTTGAAACGCACCATTATGAAGTCAAGTTACATTCAACTATCACTCAGTCCCACGTGAAAATACTGATGTAAAACTGTTCCAATTGATGTAATACATAGTTCTCTAATGGGCAATAACTCTTTGGATGGTTTCCTAAGTGTTACTCAAGGTAAACATCAACATCTCAAATTCACTTGTTTTCCCCAATGAAACGCATTGGGCAAAACTGATGTTGATTGTTACTCAAAGTTCCTTAACTTCTATGTGTGGAAACCACTTGTATCACATGTGAAATGATGGATTCTAACAGAATTTAACTGTGTAGATCAGATTCTACTGGATTAACCAGCCGTAACACTTGTTATCACTTGGTGTGTTTTTCAGCTCTTGAAACGCGCCATTGTGAAGTCAAGTTACATTCAACTATATCTCAGTCCCACGTGAAAATACTGATGTAAAACTATTCCAAATGATGTAATACAAAGTTCTCTAATGGGTAATAACTCTTTGGATGGTTTCCTAAGTGTTACTCAAGGTACACATCAACATCTCAAATTCACTTGTTTTCCCCATTGAAACGCATTGGGCAAAACTGATGTTGATTGTTACTCAATGTTCCTTAACTTCTATGTGTGGAAACCACTTGTATCACATGTGAAATGATGGATTCTAACAGAATTTAACCGTGTAGATCAGATTCTACTAGATTAACAAGCCGTAACACTTGTTATCACTTGGAGTGGTTTTCAGCTCTTGAAACGCACCATTTTGAAGTCAAGTTACATTCAACTATATCTCAGTCCCACGTGGAAATACTGATGTAAAACTGTTCCAAATGATGTAATACATAGTTCTCTAATGGGTAATAACTCTTTGGATGGGTTCCTAAGTGTTACTCAAGGTAAACATCAACATCTCAAATTCACTTGTTTTCCCCATTGAAACGCATTGAGCAAAACTGATGTTGATTGTTGCTCAATGTTCCTTAACTTCTATGTGTGGAAACCACTTGTATCACATGTGAAATGATGGATTCTAACAGAATTTAACTGTGTAGATCAGATTCTACTAGATTAACCATCCGTAACACATGTTATCACTTGGAGTGTTTTTCAGCTCTTGAAACGCACCATTTTGAAGTCAAGTTACATTCAACTATATCTCAGTCCCACGTTAAAATACTGATGTAAAACTGTTCCAAATGATGTAATACATAGTTCTCTAATGGGTAATAACTCTTTGGATGGTTTCCTAAGTGTTACTCAAGGTAAACATCAACATCTCAAATTCACTTGTTTTCCCCATTGAAACGCATTGGGAAAACTGATGTTGATTGTTACTCAATGTTCCGTAACTTCTATGTGTGGAAACCACTTGTATCACATGAGAAATGATGGATTCTAACAGAATTTAACTGTGTAGATCAGATTCTACTAGATTCACCAGCCGTAACACTTGTTATCACTTGGAGTGTTTCTCAGCTCTTGAAACGCACCATTGTGAAGTCATGTTACATTCAACTATATCTCAGTCCCACGTGAAAATACTGATGTAAAACTGTTCCAACTGATGTAATACATAGTTCTCTAATGGGTAATAACTCTTTGGATGGTTTCCTAAGTGTTACTCAAGGTAAACATCAACATCTCAAATTCACTTGTTTTCCCCATTGAAACGCATTGGGAAAACTGATGTTGATTGTTACTCAATGTTCCTTAACTTCTATGTGTGGAAACCACTTGTATCACATGTGAAATGATGGATTCTAACAGAATTTAACTGTGTAGATCAGATTCTACTAGATTAACCAGCCGTAACACTTGTTATCCCTTGGAGTGTTTTTCAGCTCATGAAACGCACCATTGTGAAATCAAGTTACATTCAACTATATCTCAGTCCCACGTGAAAATACTGATGTAAAACTGTTCCAAATGATGTGATACATAGTTCTCTAATGGGTAATAACTCTTTGGATGGTTTCCTAAGTGTTACTCAAGGTAAACATCAACATCTCAGATTCACTTGTTTTCCCAATTGAAACGCATTGGGCAAAAATGATGTTGATTGTTACTCAATTTTCCTTAACTTCTATGTGTGGAAACCACTTGTATCACATGTGAAATGATGGATTCTATCAGAATTTAACTGTGTAGATCAGATTCTACGAGATTAACCAGCCGTAACACGTGTTATCACTTGGAGTGTTTTTCAGCTCTTGAAACGCACAATTGTGAAGTCAAGTTACATTCAACTATAACTCAGTGCACCGTGAAAATACTGATGTAAAACTGTTCCAAATGATGTCATACATAGTTCTCTAATGGGTAATAACTCTTTGGATGGTTTCCTAAGTGTTACTCAAGGTAAACATCAACATCTCAAATTCACTTGTTTTCCCCAATGAAACGCATTGGGCAAAACTGATGTTGATTGTTACTCAAAGTTCCTTAACTTCTATGTGTGGAAACCACTTGTATCACATGTGAAATGATGGATTCTAACAGAATTTAACTGTGTAGATCAGATTCTACTAGATTAACCAACCGTAACACTTGTTATCACTTGGTGTGTTTTTCAGCTCTTGAAATGCACCATTGTGAAGTCAAGTTACATTCAACTATATCTCAGTCCCACGTGAAAATACTGATGTAAAACTATTCCAAATGATGTAATACAAAGTTCTCTAATGGGTAATAACTCTTTGGATGGTTTCCTAAGTGTTACTCAAGGTAAACATCAACATCTCAAATTCACTTGTTTTCCCCATTGAAACGCATTGGGCAAAACTGATGTTGAGTGTTACTCAATGTTCCTTAACTTCTATGTGTGGAAACCACTTGTATCACATGTGAAATGATGGATTCTAACAGAATTTAACCGTGTAGATCAGATTCTACTAGATTAACAAGCCGTAACACTTGTTATCACTTGGAGTGGTTTTCAGCTCTTGAAACGCACCATTTTGAAGTCAAGTTACATTCAACTATATCTCAGTCCCACGTGAAAATACTAATGTAAAACTGTTCCAAATGATGTAATACATAGTTCTCTAATGGGTAATATCTCTTTGGATGGTTTCCTAAGTGTTACTCAAGGTATACATCAACATCTCAAATTCACTTGTTTTCCCCTTTGAAACGCATTGGGCAAAACTGATGTTGATTGTTGCTCAATGTTCCTTAACTTCTATGTGTGGAAACCACTTGTATCACATGTGAAATGATGGATTCTAACAGAATTTAACTGTGTAGATCAGATTCTACTGGATTAACCAGCCGTAACACTTGTCATCACTTGGAGTGTTTTTCAGCTCTTGAAACGCACCATTTTGAAGTCAAGTTACATTCAACTATATCTCAGTCCCACGTTAAAATACTGATGTAAAACTGTTCCAAATGATGTAATACATAGTTCTCTAATGGGTAATAACTCTTTGGATGGTTTCCTAAGTGTTACTCAAGGTAAACATCAACATCTCAAATTCACTTGTTTTCCCCATTGAAACGCTTTGGGCAAAACTGATGTTGAGTGTTACTCAATGTTCCTTAATTTCTATGTGTGGAAACCACTTGTATCACATTTGAAATGATGGATTCTTACAGAATTTAACTATGTAGATTAGATTCTACTATATTAACCATCCGTAACAATTCTTATTATTTGCTGTGTTTTTTAGCTCTTGAAACGCGTCATTGTGAATTCAACTTACATTCAACTATAACTCAGTGCCCCGTGAAAATACTGATGTAAAACTGTTCTAAATGATGTAATACATAGATACCTAATGGGTAATAACTGTTTGGATGGTTTCCTGAGTGTTACTCAAGGTACACATCAACATCTCAAGTTCACTTGTTATCCCCTTTTAAAGGTATTGTGCAAAACTGAACTTTAATGTTACTCAATGTTCCTTAACTTCTATGTGTGGAAACCACTTGTATCACAGGTGAAATGATGGATTCTAACAGAATTTAACTGTGTAGATCAGATTCTACTAGATTAACCATCCATAACACTTCTTATCATTTGGTGTGTTTTTTAGCTATTGAAAGGCGTTATTGTGTATTCAAGTTACATTCAACTATATCTCAGTCCCACGTTAAAATACTGATGTAAAACTGTTCCAAATGATGTAATACATAGTTCTGTAATGGGTAATAACTCTTTGGATGATTTCCTAAGTGTTACTCAAGGTAAACATCAACATCTCAAATTCACTTGTTTTCCCCATTGAAAGGCATTGGGCAAAACTGATGTTGAGTGTTACTCAATGTTCCTTAACTTCTATGTGTGGAAACCACTTGTATCACATGTGAAATGATGGATTCTAACAGAATTTAACTGTGTAGATCAGATTCTACTGGATTAACCAGCCGTAACACTTGTTATCACTTGGAGTGTTTTTCAGCTCTTGAAACGCACCATTTTGAAGTCAAGTTACATTCAACTATATCTCAGTCCCACGTGAAAATACTGAAGTAAAACTGTTCCAAATGATATAATACATAGTTCTCTAATGGGTAATAACTCTTTGGATGGTTTTCTAAGTGTTACTCAAGGTAAACATCAACATCTCAAATTCACTTGTTTTCCCCTTTGAAACGCATTGGGCAAAACTGATGTTGAGTGTTACTCAATGTTCCTTAACTTCTATGTTTGGAAACCACTTGTATCACATGTGAAATGATGGATTCTAACAGAATTTAACTGTGTAGATCAGATTCTACTAGATTAACCATCCGTAACACTTGTTATCACTTGGAGTGTTATTCAGCTCTTGAAACGCACCATTTTGAAGTCAAGTTACATTCAAGTATATCTCAGTCCCACGTGAAAATACTGATGTAATACTGTTCCAAATGATGTAATACATAGTTCTCTAATGGGTAATAACTCTTTGGATGGTTTCCTAAGTGTCACTCAAGGTAAACATCAACATCTCAAATTCACTTGTTTTCCCCTTTGAAACGCATTGGGCAAAACTGATGTTGATTGTTACTCAAAGTTCCTTAACTTCTATGTGTGGAAACCACTTGTTTTACATTTGAAATGTACGTTCCTAATGGATCTTTATTATGTAATGTATTACGTGATTAACCAGCCGTAACACTTGTTGTCACTTGGAGTGTTTTTCAGCTCTTGAAAAGCACCATTGTGAAGTCAAGTTACATTCAACTATAACTCAGTTCCACGTGAAAATACTGATGTAAAACTGTTCCAAATGACGTAATACATAGTTCTCTAATGGGTAATAACTCTTTGCATGGTTTCCTAAGTGTTACTCTAGGTAAACATCAACATCTCAAATTCACTTGTTTTCCCCTTTGAAATGCAATGGGTGGTAATGAAGTTGAGTTTTACGCTATGTTCCTTAACTTCTATGTGTGGACACCACTTGTATCACATGTGAAATGATGGATTCTATCAGAATTTAACTGTGTAGATCAGATTCTACTAGATTAACCAACCGTAACACTTGTTATCACTTGGAGTGTTTTTCAGCTCTTTAAACGCACCATTGTGAAGTCAAGTTACATTCAACTATATCTCAGTGCCACGTGAAAATACTGATGTAAAACTGTTCTAAATGATGTAAAACATAGTTCCCAAATGGGTAAGAACTGTTTGGATGGTTTCTTAAATGTTTCTCAAGGTACACCTCATCATTACAAATTCACTTGTTTTCCCCTTTGAAACGCATTGGTCAAAATTGAAGTTGAGTGGTACGCAATGGTCCTTATCTCCTATGTATGGAAACTACTTGTATCACATGTGAAATGTAGGTTCCTAACAGAATTTTACTGTGTATATCCGTTTCTGTTTTAAAAAAACAAAGCGTAACCCTTCTTATCATTTGGAGTGTTTTTCATTTCTTGAAACGTGCTATTGTTAATTCAAGTTACATTCAACTATAACTCAGTGCCCCATAAAAATTCTGATGTCAAAACAGTTCTAAATGATGTAAAACATAGTTCCCTATTGGGTAAGAACTGTCTTCCTACTCCACACCCTCCCAGATCAATTTGTCCATTCCATCTGTATACAATAGTGGATGGATGTAGAGGAGCTTGCAGAGATAATAAGCAAAATTGGGCCGCCTTCCAGATCGATCATCAGGAGTTGTGCTGCTGATCCCGCACAAGTGCAGTGGACAGACATTTTGAGCAGAGAGGCTGAGACACCCTGTTGGAGTGGGGAGCACACACTCTCACTGATATGGTGCTTCCACTGTGGAGAGCCGGGACACACTGTTGCCCACTGTCCCCAAGAAGATGACATGATGGAATACAGTTGAGCTCGAGGAGAAAGGTACTGTCCCGCAGCAATGGCTAACCCTCTCCCTTTTCAGGTGTGGTTTAATATAATTAATACCGTCTACACCCTCTATGGTTCTCGCATGAACAATTCCATTGTTAAGAGCCATTATGTCCCGTCAGAACAATTTAATGAAAACAGGACCAATCTGACCTGTCCCCATGGTGAGTCTCGGGCATACCCAACTGTAGCCTGCTGTTTTTTAGTCCAAGGGTGCTAACAGATACTGCTGATGGTGATGCTGCCTATGGTGAGTACACTCTAATTGTAGGAAGACTGGCCCTTTAGAAAAATCAACTAGAAGTTGCCATACCTACCTGGAAGGATGAGCCTAGCAGTGGGTGGGGAGTCCATGCCCAGAGGACACAGAACATATAAAGGGACAACCATGCAGTACGACTCGGCAGATCTGGTGCTGGGTGATGACGACACTGCATTTTTGAAGACATCTCACCTGACCCTCGACTCCGGGATACCTGCCGAGGATGCCCTAATCTGATCACCATGCTACAGCTTCAGTTTCACTCATTACCCATGTCCTTTAAACATGGAAAGTGGAACCATGACTCCATGAAATATGCAAGGAATGCAGTGAACTGTCAACCCACCGATGGGTTCATGAAGAAGATAAAGAATGGAAAGGAAGTTGGTCAAGATGACATTTCTGTGGAAGCATTGAGGTGTTTAGAAGAAATGGTAGTGCAGTTTTTAACCAGATTGTTTAATGCAATCTTGGAAAGTGAGAGGATGCCTAAGGAGTGGAGAAGAAGTGTACTGGTACCAATTTTTAAGAATAAGGATAAAATTGCTGAGCCTCAGCATGAAGTCATGGGAATAAGTAGTAAAACAACAATATGGCTTCATTCCTGGAAAGAGCACTACAGATGCAATGTTTGCTCTGAGGGTGTTGATGTAGGAATATAGAAAAAGCCAGAAGGAGTTGTATTGTGTCTTTGTGGACTTAGAGAAAACATATGACAGAGTGCCTAGAGAGGAGTTGTGGTATTGTATGAGGAAGTTGGGAGTGGCAGAGAAGTATGTCAGAGTGGTACAGGATATGTACGAGGGAAGTGTGACAGTGGCGAGTAGTCTGTGGTAGGAGTGACGCATGCTTTCAAGGAAGGGGTGGGATTTCATCAGGGATCAGCTCTGAGCCCTTTCTTATTTGCAATGGTGATGGACAGAATACATGTGTGTGAATGAGAGGGAGGTCAGAGAAAAGGTAAGGAAGCAGGGAGTAGAGTTTGGTGAAGACGGATGAATTTAAATACCTGGGATCAACAGTACAGAGTAATGGGGAGTGTGGAAGAGAGGTGAAGAAGCGATTGCAGGAGGGTGGAGTGATTAGAGAAATGTGTCAGGAGTAATTTCTGATAAACGGGTACCAACAAGAGTGAAAGGGAAGGTCTACATGACAATAATGAGAATAGCTATGTTATATGGGATGGGGACAGTGGAAATGACAAAAAAACAAAAGACAGAGCTGGAGGTGGCAGAGTTAAAGATGTTAAGATATGCATTGGATGTGACAAGGATGTACACAATAAGAAATGAGTATGTTAGAGGGTCAGCTCAGTTTGGACAATTTGGGTACAAAGTCTTAGACGCGATGGTTTGGACATGTGCAGAGGAGATATGCTGGGTATATTGGGAGAAGGATGTTAAGGATGGAGCTGGTTTATGGATGTTGTGAGAGAGGACATGCAGGTGGTGGGTGTAAAAGAGCAAGATGCAGAGGATTCAGAGGATTAACAAATGTGGAAATAGACGATCAACTATGGTAACCCTTAATGGGAGCAGCTGAAAGAACAAGAATCAGGTGACTGACCATCAAGGCAAGAATGAAGCCAGGTTCTTGTCCCGTGCACCAGTTAGCACGAGATATATAAACTGGCACACACCTACCTCCTGGGACACACCTTGGCACTGAAAAAATCCTGGAGCAGATCATAGCATACTTGTATTGTCCCAGAGTTCACAAGTAGGTGCACCGTTTTTGCAAGTGCTGTCCGGACTAGCACAAATACCGTGACAGGACCACGTCCCTCTCGTGTTGTTTCCACTAATTGACTTTCCACTTGAGCGGATTGACACAGACATTGTCGGTCCACTCAAACCTTCCACATGGGGTCATAAATATATCCTCATCCTAGTTGATTATGCCACCCGATACCAAGAGGCTGTACCCTTATGGGTGCTTAACTGTAAGTCTAGTAAGAACTAATAGGGGTCTTTTCTCACATTCCTATCCCCATGGAAATCCTCAAAGATCAGGGTAAACCTTTCACATTGTACACCTTCAGGGAAGTCGCCAAGTTGCTCCGTTATCAAGCACCTCAAGACAACCAATTAACACCCCTAGATAGATGGACTGATTGAGCATTTTAACCAAATACTGAAACAGATTCTGAGGAATGTGTTACAGACAGATGGGAAAGACTTGTACCAGCTTCTACCTCTTACCTTGTTTGCCTTCTGCGAGGTACCACGGGGCTCTAAAAGGTTCTCCCTCTTTGAGCTCCTGCAAAGTCAACAACCTCAGGGATTAGTTAACCTATTTAGAGAGGATTGCGAGGAAGAGGAGGTCCTACCCTCTCAGAAAATACTAGAGCTTAGAAATACTAAGTCTCCAGTTTACACAGTTGCTCTGCGTGACCCCACCCTCTGGTGAAGTAGTATCTCAATCCTGCCCAGCACACACAGGCTTGGCCCTACACAGGGGCTCCCAGATTCTTGAACTCTCTCTGGATGATGGATTGGTCCTGATCCTCACATCACACTCTAAACTCCTGGCCACTTGCAGGGCCCATACAAAATATGAGAGTGCAAGGGGCTCACAGATTACTTAGTATACCATGTGAACTTCTGGAAACCCTGGGTGGACCACAACCCTGGCAACTCAATAGCCCTCATGTGCTGTTCTTTCACATTGATGCCAAAAAATTACCTTCTTCTTCTTCTTTTGGCCGCTTCCATTAAGGGGTTTCACAGTGGATCACTTTTTTCCATATCTTCCTGTCCTCTGCATCTTGCTCTGTTACACCCATCACTTGCATGTCTTCTCTTACCACATTCATAAACATTCTCTTAGGCCTTCCTCTTTTCCTCTTTCCTTTTCTTTTTCTACCCATCACCTCCTCATCTCGTCTACTGCCTTCACCAACATGTCCATTGAAATCTTCTCCAATCACCACTTTCTGTCCCTTGAGTACACTGTCCATTACTTTATCCAACTCACTCCAGAAATCTTCTTTCTCATCCATCACACACCCAATTTGTGGGGAATATGCACTAACAACATTCATCATCACATCTCCAATTTCCAGCTTCATAATCATTACTCTGTCTGACACTCTTTTCCTCTCCAAACACTCTTGGCATACTGTTCCTCCATAATAACCCCTATCCCATTTCTCCTTCTATCCACACCATGATAGAACAATTTGAATCCACTTCCAATCCACCTGGCCTAACTCCCCTTCTATTTAGTCTCTTGCACGCATAATATATCAACCTTTCTTCTCGCCATCATATTGGCTAACTCTCTCCCCTTACCAGTCATACTGCCAACATTCAAAGTTCCCACCCTCAGTTCCACTCTCTTTACCTTCCTCCTTTCCTCCTGCCTGAGGACACGCTTCCACCCTCTTCTTCTCCTTCTTGGGTCAACAGTAGCCCAACTTCTGCCAGCACCTTCTTGGCTAACAGTACTGGTGGCGGCCATTGTTAACCCGGGCTTCGACCAATCCAGTATGGAAGTCTGTATTGTTGTTCGCATGTTGATCTGGCAAAATTTTATACCAGATGCCGTTTCTGACCGTGGTAGTTGACCCCAATCCCAAACCATGCTGATCACCCATGATATTGTGACAGAACCAGGGGTTGTGGTCTGAAAATGTCTGTACCATCTCCTGGAAGCAAATTAGGCAGATGTCAAGCTAGAAGTGTATCAGCTCTTGGACCTTGGTGTAATTGAGGCCAGCCATAGTCCATTGTCCAGCCTGATAAGTGATAGTCCCAAAGACAGATGAAAGTTGCCGGTTTTGTAACAATTGCGCTGGCTTAACCAAGACTCCCAATTCAACGCCTATCTCATGCCCAGAGTGGATGACCTCCTGGAGCTCCTATGGAAGACCTACTGAATGCCCAGTATCTGTCCACCCTTAAAACGGCAAAGGGCTATTGGAAGATCCCCAAGACCGATGTGGCAAAAGAAAAAAACATGTTCAGCACTCCATGAGGCCACTGACAGTATTTAGTTTTACTTTTTGGGCAACATGTGGCCCCAGCAACCTCCTAGTGTCTGGTGGACAGTGTGATGGTGCAGGTCGGTCCCACATTACCAGTTGCATCCATTTGAACCCGCATCACTTGTAACATACCTGAGGGATGAGCCAGCAGATGAGGACACTCCCACACAAAGCAAAGTGTTGTTGCAAAAGTGCTACAGTACTTTTATTAAAAACAATCAAAAATTTAAAAGTGTTCAAACGAAAGTGAAATGCTCAAAACTCTTCAATAAATAAATAATCCTTTAAACCGGTAACTGTCCGTGAGTTAAAAATCCAGATTAAAATGAGATTAAAACCAAGAGTCAGCGGGACCTTCATATTCTGTCAGACAAGTGCAGACAAAAGCAGCCATTGTCCTCACCATCTGAACCCCATCTCAGCTGCCTCCAAGAGGCGCCATCCAGATGGCTCATGGTCAATTGTCCTCCCATCTTCCTTCTAACACCCCGGCGTACCTTTGGGGTAGGACTTCCTCTCAATCACACCCCACTCCTCACCAATAAAAAAGTGGGGATGATCTGACTCTAGAGCACCAATTCTTCACTTCCTTGCAGGCCTATGACCACTCTGCCTCGCACCCACATTGCTTGGCTCACCCTGCCTCCCTCCATGATACTGTTCTCATGGCTATCTCTCTCAATCTTTCTCATTTTTTTTTACATCTTCTTCTGTCCTGTGCAGGTTCCTCTTACACTAATGGGGCACAGGTTTATTGACACACCCTCTGAGAAATTAATGAGGCATTTCCCTAACACGCTCAATCACATGAGTGTTTGCGATCAGGCAGACACCCCCTGCCATCCTCTGAATGAAGCTGAATAAAATCAAAGAACTACAGACCACTTATCAGAGACAGTCTGCTACAGCCCCCATAATGCCTATAATGCTGCCTACCTAGAAGACATAGTCACCTATTCCACCATCTAGACAGATCATCTGCATCATGTTTCAAATGTTCTTCATACCAGCTGCGATGCCAACCTCTGAATCAATCCACAGAAATGCTTTTTTGGGCCAACCAAGGCTAAATATTTAGGCTACATGGTGAGCGGAGAGAGGATCAAACTGCTGTGGAGCTGCCCAACAGAACTGACCCCAGCTGCAAAAGAAAGAGACAGATGCAGGCTTTCCTTGGACATGTTGTTTATTACCATTGGTTTGCGAGCTGTTCCTCTAATATAGCTCATGAAAAAGAAGGCACCCAACATGTTGACGTGGACCCCCGTTACTGAGGTTGCATTCTGTGACTTAAAGATGGCCCTAATTTCAGGTCTTGTGTTGCTGTCTCCAGAAATTTCTCTCCCTCCCAATCTCCAGACTGACACCTCAAACACCTGTTTCATTGCCATGCTGAGCCAGGTTGTGGATGGAGCTGAACACCCCATCATGTATCTTAGTCTGAAATAACTAGACCAGAAGACGCTGTATGCAGTGATTAAAAAGAAGGCCCTCACCATCAAGTGGGCCATCACTCAGGTCCAATATTAACTCTTCTGAAAAGAGTTCAGGTTATGGACCACACCCCCTTCTAGTGGTTCTGTTCCCAGTGAGGCTCAAAGCCCAGAGTTACATGTTGGTTTCTGAGTCTCCAAACATACAAGTTCATGCTCTTGCAAAGATGAGGAAGTCTCCATGCCAAGTGCTAAGCTGGTGGGGGTGGGGGCAGACAATGTCATGCATGTGCATCTGTGGATCTCAACACAGGCTCTGCCAAGGTATTTAATGACCCACTGGACTATGAGGATGCTCTACCACTATAGCGCAGAGAATTGCCCAGTGTGTGCACCTAGCCCCGTACTTCCAGTCCTGCGAGAACAAAGCCACCAGATTCCCAGTACGCGGCATCATTTGCAAGAAGGAACTACCGCTAATCAGACCGCTCAGTCCAAAGTTGGAACAAAGCAATGATGAGCATTAATTTTATTTTTGCTTTTGCATTAAATGGGACGACCTGGTTGGTGCCCTAAATCATCCTGGGGTTTTCTGTCATTCCTGTACCCAGCCATAATTCCAATCAATGAAAGTTATGCTATATAAAGTACCTGTGAGGTACCACCTAGAATACTGTGTGCAATTTAATTCATACTGCATTAGTGTTGTAGCGGTACAAAAATTCTGAGTTTGGTATAGATATCAAATTTCAGATCTCAGCATCGGTACCAAATTGGTTCTGAAGGCAAACAATGGATTACTTCAGCCTTCCCCCAGCCTCCCAATTGCAATGCACCACATTATAATTCATAGCCACCTCTCCGGTGTGCCACACCATGCAATGCTTTAGGCATTAAATCTTCATGAAGATGTGATAACTTCAAATCAATAAGGGCAATGGAACCCACTGTTAAGCGCATCAAAGCAAAAAAACAGCCACCTACCAGTTGTGTTACACCATGAACCACATTTAAGCAATAAAGGGAGAAGGGAAGACCCAGTGAAGTCACAATTGCTTTGAAGCAATAAGGGGAAGGGTTTCCTAGTTAAGTCCAGAGTGCATCATAGCAAAAAGGAATGACTCTTCATCAAGCCGAAAATACCAAAATGTTGTTACTATACCATTTTTATTATTAGGTTTTTCAACATTTTCCATTACCGATATACCGTGCTATCATATGCTGCATAAAATAGCAGTAGAAGAAGTTCAGAAAGATATTTATATTTAGCTCATGAATTTATCCTTTCTGACTTATTAACAAAATTGCATTGTATAGTCCTTTCTATATGTCTAAAAATGGACTGCTGACCATTTAAATAAATTACTCAAGGCTGCACAGTGGGTTAATAGCAAGGACCAAACCAGCAACATGGTAGTATACATAGCTTTAGCCCATATACAATACACATTCTGTTTGGACTAAACCATCTTGATTTAAGAGCATGTATGCATATATAGCTGTTACTTTGTAAATACAGAGACCACAGGACCAGACCCAAAACTCTGTACTCTTGTAGCAACTTCCACAAAATACACTTTTAAAAGCACATATATACAAGATTGGCAAATTCCCATAACACCTCAAATATTAGTGCAAGAGCAAAGACTTAGTTTACACAACCACAACAGAATCCTCATGGATCTGAGTCTCCGTCCAATACCTTGACATAGACTTTACCACAGAGAAAAGTAACCCAGTTCTGTTTAGATCTGGAAAGCCATTCCCTCCAAATCATGCCCTTCCAGGAATTTCAGTCATTCTCCATGTAAGCATCTTCCAGTGGTATAATAGAAACAGTAAATAAAGAATTTTGAGCATCAAATCCAATGTCTCCAAAAAGACTGAATAGTATATAGGAATACATGCAAACAACAGTCAAATCTTTTCTTCATTGGAACTCTTAGTTTCACTGAAGAAATCTTCTCATGTCATTGTCATAAACTGGAGAGTTCCTAAGTATAAAAAGTACAGGAAGGATTCAAATGCTATCTAGAGGGGGGAAGACTGTCAAACCCTGGCTAGTCAAGAAAGGAGCAAGTGAAGAAATGTTATTAAAAAAAGAATACAGTAGGTCTTTAAAGCTCTTCATTTGCCCTCTTCTGCTGAGATTTATTCAATGAAATGAGAGATGTCCTGCTGTATGAGGCAGGTTACATTACAACCACAAAACATAGCATATTCAAGAAACATGATAGCAGATAATAACCACTGATGGTGCTTGAAAGACTGAAAAATAGGATACCATTCATCCTGCCAGATAAAGATGATCTTCTGTAGGCTGCAATAGTGCTTTTTCTAATGACTGTGATTTATGACCTAAGTGTTGCAAATATTCTAACTCTTTACAGTATAGGTAACATGAGAAAAGCAAGGTAAACCACAAGTCTGATAAATAATGAATATTGTTAATACAAAATTAAATATTCAAGAAGAACACAAAAACACATATCTTGGTTATGAATTGCTATAAATGTTCATCAGTCATTTATTTGTTGGAGAACAAGTTTCACTTTAACAATGAGGTCATTCAACTTGGAAACCATACAAAATGGATAAAAAAATCATCTTTCCTGCTGAATTGTTACACTGTTGTGGTCAAATAAATATATTTTGCTAGAAAAAAAAGTAGTCACATCCACTGCTTTTAAGGAAACACTAAATTATTTCCAAATTTATACAACTGCTAGGAGAAACAAGGAAAGGTGATTAAAGTTATTAGTTCTTGTTACACAGAGCTCACAGGCTCCTCATATTTCTTACATAGAAGACTAGTAACCTAACAAAGGACAGGTCTCTGTTCATTTCATTCAACAGTAATTTAATAAATGGTTTAGCTTTGCTTTAAAATCTTTGTTTGCTTTAACTGTTGTTGAAACATCAATAGATTTACAAACTACTCTGTGAAGAAATTAAACATGAACTATTAAGAAAAAGGTGATTAAGTTATACAAAACCAAACTTATATATTTTCAACGGTGATTTAAACAATAAAAGGCAGAATTTGATTTTTCTTTTAAAAACCAATTGGTAGACAATTTCTGCAAGACCAACACAACAGAAAAAATGCTAATAACTACATTTACAGAGACAGTTTTTTTAAAAAAAACACTGTTATGTGCAATGCTCGTATTTGTACATTATATAAAAATGCTTGGAATTTTGTGTTTTTCTGTAATTCAAATTAAACATTGAGGTATACCCTCCAGTTACATAAATATGGTTTTGTTACGATTTTTTTTTAATTAAATGAATATTTGCTGCAGAAATCATAAAGAATCAATAGCTTGCTTTCTCAAAACTATAAAATTGCCTCTCGCATGTATTTAATATTGGACCATAATGCTTCACAATATTATACAAGTATCCATTAGTTTCAATGACGTAGTAGAATATTCAATTCATTTCTTCATTTTCCTGCTCAAAACAAATTAATTGTTCTCTTGTTAAATGATACATAACAAAATTTATCTCCCTATATTTTAGAAAATAACATTTCTTTTTGTTCTATACTACCAATCAAACTGTGGGAATACACAGAGAATAATATCCCGTGCTTTATGAGAATCAGAATAAGCAAACACAAATAAGGATTATCGTCTATAGGCTAGTGACCAAGTGAAAAGGTTCTGTTGAGTTTTTGTCCAGAGAAATATGTTCTTTTTTGGGTGTCACAAAAAAACCATCACTGCTGCCTCGACCAAGTTGGTAGTAAGTATGCAAATGATGGATATAGTTTCTGGAGCCAAGATTGGGCATACTTTTATAGTAAACATCCTCAGCATCATTGTTTTTGTTCGGTACAGGTTCACTTTTTATTATGGTGCCATTTGTTTCTTTGACAGGCAGACCACCTAAAGTTGGCATACTAGTATAAATAGTATCTTTGTTTGTAGGTGGCTGGTGTTCTGCATGCTCATTGATTAGCAAAGAAAACAAACTCTCACTGTTCTCCTGAGGTAAACATATTTTGGAGATGTTGTGGGGCTGATTGTTTTCTATTGAATGTGCTCTTTGTGGAACAAGTGGAGCATCAGATGCTTCATGAATCAGTTCAATATCCAAGTTATTCGTATGATCAACATTGTTTTCATTACGTACAATGGAATCATCTTCATTGTCATTGCGAATACGATTAACAAATTTGTTCATAAAATTTCTGTTATGCTCAGTGGTCAGTTTGTGACTGTTCAGATAGGAAGGAATATAATTTGATGTGAGTTCCTTTAAAATTTTTTTTTCTAATGTAGCTTCGCTATGGTTATAGCTTCTATCAATTATCTGGACACAGTCACTCATGAAATCTCCAGCAGAAATGTTATAGTGGTTGCTGTGGTTACCATTCAGTGGTAGAGTATCCATGACACTTGTATCCCTGGCATTGTTCAGTAGTCCCTCTGAAAGATATGAAAATATACAGTATATAGTTAATTATAGAAAGTATATTAATTACTGGATGTAGTACATAAGAAAAATATCGCTATTCCAGGCTTGAGAACATCTTGAGGACATATGAAGAAATGCAAACATGCAGACAAACATCTTTTGAACTCCTGATCCCAAAGGAAGTTATTATATAAATTAAAACAATTCTTAAAAGATAAGTCAAAGATAGTGGAAGACTTAGGAATTACCAAAAGTCACATTGGCGGTAATGACAGTGTTCTTAAAAGTTCCCAGCAATCTCCAAAAGAAATATTATGTAGTATTCTTAAGTATAAAGAAAATGGCCTTGAAAGACAGATGGATGGACAGGTAGATTTAATGGGTGGAATAAACTCAGCTCATTAACAATTTTCATCTAGTGATGTGAGCTGTTGACAGTATGTATGCCATAATAATCTTGGGTTTTAATGGCCAATTCCTTTAATAAAGTCTATAAATAAATATGCATATGTTGCATAGTATATTGTATTATTATTTTGAAAAAAATAGGAATTTCTATAGTGCTCTGAGCCTGTAAATGTAAATGGTTAAGCAATACAAATGAAAAATATATAGAATAAGATACAGAATTTAACTCAATTGAATTTGGTTATAGATGTGCATAGTTTTTATAAGACCTGACCAACAAGTAGGGCCCAATAAAAAAGTGACAGACAAATCCATGCTTCCAAACCAAGAATATCTGAAATATTTTATACACCAGTCCTGTTTCAGAAGACAGAGGACAGTAGAACGTCATATATCGAGTCTCATAGAATGATGCTCTAGAAGTGTAATCTTCAGAGGCAAGAGAGAGAAGCAGAGCATGGTATCTGGGAAAGAATCAAAAAACATTTCCTATGGGTTACGCAATTCTCTCATAGTGCTGCAAACAGAAGTGCAGTGACAAATGCATTAAGCTAACTGCTTTTGGAGATGTTGGAAAGGATTATATAGTACAGGCTCAGCTTTATCACCACAAGTTCGTGGTTTCCCCTTCATTTATGTAATTTGTGTAGTGTTTTTCATCATGTTTAATCATGCTACATATATTGAACATTTTATTTATGTCATTTGAAAATCTATATATTTGGGTGGTGCATTGTTAGCTCCATTGCCTCTCATGAAGGAGACAGGATTGCATGTTTCCCTCACAGTCCAAAAACATGCAGGTTAGGTGGATTGGTGATGCCAAATTGGCTGTAATGTGTGTGTGGAGGGTGGGTGTGTGTGTGTGTGTGCGTGTATGCGTGTGTGTGTGCGTGGGTGTGTGTGTGTGTGGGGTGGTGTTCACCTTGAGATGGACTGGCAATTTGTCAAGGGGAGTGTTACTGCCTTGCGCCGTATACTTGCTGAGACAGGCTCCAGCCCCTATGTCACTGTTCAGGATTAAGCAGATTTAAAAAATAGTATATTGTGTATATATTTCCTGTATACACAAAAACCCTTAGGGTTACTTACTATCTATGTGCTTTTGCTGTTGCACTCATTATTCTTGTGTGCATTTGTCATTTTACTGTTTTGTTTGTGCACTTTCCTTCTGTGTACTTTTCCATGCCACCCTCTCTGACTCTTGAAAAAATACAGGTAGTTAACCATTTGGACTTATGAGGAAGTCATAAGTCCTTCATGCTGTGGCGGCTGACTTTTTTGCCCTTTCAAGGGGCAGTTTTATTAGGAAGGAACAGTATAGTTTGATATTACCAGAAAATATACCCTCTTGACATACAAAAAGATTTTGTTAAGAATAAGTCCAAGGAATGCCTTGTTAAGCCCAGAGTGCATCAAAGCAATAAAGGAGGAGGATGTCCTGTGAATTTCCAATTGTGCTGCAATTCATGCCATATCACCCTTCATAGCCACCTACCTGGTGCGCTACACCATGCACCTCATTTAAGCAATAAGGGGAGTGGGGAAACCCATGTGAAGTTGAAATTGCTTCAAAGCAATGAAGTGAAGGGGTCCCCTGTTTAGTTCAGAGTATATCAAAGCAATAAGGGGGACTCCCCATGGACTCCCAATTGCACAGCAGTTCACATCACATGTCAAACCAGTACGGAGGGTGGGGTGTTGTAAGGGATTTAAAGAAAGTCCATTTACTTCTGATGCCGAAAACACAAAAATACTTGTTCTGCACCATTATTACTTTTGGGTTTTTCAATACCTTTCCTGTATCAGTATACCACATAACCATATACTGCTCAAAGAAGAAGTTCAGAAATAAGTCATATTTACATTTAGCTGATGGTTTTATCATTTCTGACTTATAAAATAAAAGTACATTGTACAATCCTTTCTATAGATCTAAAAATGCACTTCTAACATATTAAGTAAACTGCTCAGGACTACACAGTGAGTTAATATCAAAGGCTAAACCAGCAACCTAGTGGTATACACAGCTTCAGCCCAAACACAATACACAGTTTGATTGGACTAAACTGGCTTGACTTAATAGCAAGTATGCAAATACAGCTCTAATTGTGCAAATACAACAGCAACAGACCTAGAACTCCATACTCTTGTATCAATTTCCATAAAATACACAGTCATAAGCACATACAGTATATACAAGATTGGCAAAGTCTCATCAAACCTCAAATATTAGAGAAAGAGCAAAGACTTACTTCACTAATATATAAACATGGCATAACTCTTTAATTTAATATTGTTTTTTGTATCAGTATGCTGCTGCTGGAGTATGTGAATTTAATAAAGTATCTATCTATCTATCTATCTATCTATCTATCTATCTATCTATCTATCTATCTATCTATCTATCTATCTATCTATCTATCTATCTATCTATCTATCTATCTATCTATCTATCTATCTATCTATCTATCTCTCCTGGAACTGTTTCAACTTTTTGGCAGAGTTTCCATTCCAGTACCTTGGCATAGATTACCATATAGAAAAGTAACTCAGCTGGGTTTAGATCAGGCAAGTCATTCCCTCCAAAACAAGCCCTTCCAGGTGTCTCAGTCATTCTCCATGTACAGTAAGCATTGAAGTCATCCAGTGACATAATAGAACCAGTAAAAAAACATAATTTTAAGAACCAACTCCAATGTCTCCAAATAAAAACATGCAAACAAAAGTCAATTTTTTTCTCCCTGCAACTCCTAGTTTCAGTAAAAGGACCTTTTCATTCACTTAAAGAAATTTCAACTAAAGGCACCCACCTAGAGACTTGCAACCCACCATGCCCAGGAGTAGCTCCAGGAAAAGGTCTTACTATACCTGTTCCTGGTGAGACTCTTGAGGGTCTTTAATAGATTGTTTGGCCCCTCTTACTGTAACTGTGATATCTGGAAACATATATTCATTTTAGGGTTATGTATTGAAAATTGGTTTAATGATCATTAGGCGCTGGTTTGCGTAGGTGTTACAGATCTCATGCAGTTTGCGTCCCGTTCCTTGGCTGCCCTATAATGCTACTGCCATGCATGAAAAGTAGGAGCTCTGTCCACACAATCAGATTTGCCTCATTCACTGCCTAGACATTTTTGCCACTAGTATGTTTTTATGGGTTGTTAAGAAACAAATCATGCTAAATGATAAGTAAACAATACTGAGTAACTCAGATAAAAAACATCATCCCCAAACCAAATCTTAATCTTAACACAGAAAAATAATGAAGCATAAACCTATAGAAACCTAACTCTAAACCCCTAACCTAATCCCAACCCCTAATTTTAAAATCAGAAACAGGAATGAATAATCTTACAAAGAACAGGGAACAGAAGAAATCCAGCAAAAAACACATAATTCAAAGTATTTTCTGAATGAGTAAGAGCAATCAGAGGGGCAGAAAACACCCTCCTTTACATGCTAACAACTAGTATTTAACCCCTAACAATATACAGCGGGGAAAATAAACATTGAACATGTCAATATTTTTCTCAGTAAATATATTTCTAATGGAGCTACTGACATGAAATTTACACCTGATATTGGTAACAGCCCAAGTAATTTGCACATACAAAGAAATCAAAACAAGTCCATAAATTAAGTTCTGTGTAATAAAGTGGAATGACACAGGGAATACATATTGAACACACTTACTGAAATTTATTTAATACTTAGTAGAAAAGCCTTTGTTGGTAATGACAGCTTCAAGACAGGAGGTCTGTATGGAGAAACGAGTTGTATGCATTGCTCAGGTGTGATTTTGGCCCATTTTTCCACACAAACTGTCTTGAAATCTTGAAGGTTCTGGGGGCCTCTTCTATGAACTATGACCTTCAGTTCTTTCCATAGATTTTCAATTGGATTCAAGTCGAGTGATTGACTGGGCCATTCTAGCAGCTTTATTTTCTTTCATTGAAACAAATTGAGAGTTTCCTTGGCTGTGTGTTTGGGATCATTGTCTTGCTGAAACGTCCATCCTTGTTTCATCGTCGGCATCCTGGTAGATGGCTGCAGATTCTTATCAAGAATGTCCTGGTACATTTCTCCATTCATCCTTCCTTCAATTATATGATGTTCCCACCTCCAAACTTCACTGTTGGTGTGGTGTTTTTGGGGTGATGTGCAGTGCCATTTCTCCTCCAAGCAATGCAATGACATCCAAAAAGTTCAATTTTGGTCTCATATGACAAGACTATATTCTCCCAGTATTTAATTGGCTTGTCCAAACATTGTACAGGAAACTTTAAACAAGCTTTTTCAAACATACTTTTTTCAGCAGTGGAGTCTTGTGCGGTGAGTGTGCATATGGCCATGGCGGATAAGTGAATTACTTATTGTTTTCTTTGAAACAAATGTACCTGGTAATTCCAGGTCTTTCTGAAGCTCGAGTGATCCTTAGCTCTTGGACAACTCTTCTGATTAATCTTTTGACTCCTTTGTCAAAAATCTTGCGAAGAGCACCTGGTCATGGCCGGTATATGGTGAAATGATGTTCTTTCCACTTCCGGATTATGGCCCCAACAGTGCTCGCTGGAACATTCAGAAGTTTAGAAATACTTCTGTAACCAATGTCATCAGTATGTTTTGCAACAATAAGCGAAGGTTTTGACAGAGCTCTTTGCTTTTACCCCTCATGAGATGCTTCTTGTGTGACACCTTGGTAATGAGAAACCTTTTTATAGGCCATCAATTAGGACTAAACCAGCTGATTTTAATTTGCACTGATAGGGTCAGGATTGCTTTTTAAATACTGACAAAGTTCAGCTGGTTTCTTGGCTTTCCATGCCTTTTTGCACCTCCTTTTCTTCATGTTTGCAATACTTTTTCCATGTATCATTCCACTTTATTACACATAATATATGGACTTATTTGTTTTGATTTCTTTGTATGATTACATAGGTTGTTACTGACAACTGATATAAATTTCATTTCAATTGCCCCATTAGAAATATATTTACTGAGAAAAACGTTGACATGTTCAATACTCATTTTTCTCGCTGTATCTCCTGTTGGAAAGGTAAGAGATTGAATTTCATTGTCCTACAGACTAGGGTAGTAAAAAGGAAGCCAAGCTCTAAAAATCACAACAGAACAAAACAGTTATTGTCATTGTCATGAACTTGGAAGCTCCTAAGCACAAAAGTCCACCAATGTCTCAAAGTGGCTTCTAAAAGGGGGAAGGAGCAAATGTGGAAACTTTATAAATAAAAGATTTATTATTGAAAAATGCTTAATAACTACATATGCCCAAAGGAGCACAAAACACACAAAAGGTAATAACTTCAAAATTGTAATCCAAATAGCAATCACAGAACCAAGAGGTGAAAGTCAAAAACAGAACAAAAGGTCACAAAAATCCAGAATATTCCAAAAGCACAAAATAACACTAGAGCAACTCACCACACCACAAACATATTCAATGAACCTTACAGAACTGTGGATAATCCTCAGCCTTTATAAAGCTGAGCATTTCCTATGTTGTTGGGAAGGTGGTCTTGGGACCTGGGACACGTGGAACATAAAAAAAAACATTCAGAGGTACATAGAAACTAAATCAACCTACAATTATTAACATAAACAGAGGAAGCAAAAATGACATAAAAATGGCATTTGAACCCAGCTAGGTGAGGAATCCTGGCTGAAATATGACAGTCTAATATAGAACACCAGGAAGGAACCTGAACAAAGGAAAAACAACTGAACAAGAAGAAAACCAATAACCATACTTCAGGAGGAGTAAAGTATAGATGGGCGCATAAGCTGACACCCAATGGTGTCAACAAAAGCTTAGCAGCTATTATTCTTACTCTTCCTATTTTATTTTTCAAAATTGTTCTGTATACGTCAGTTTCTCGCATTTTTTTGAACATGGACACTTATATAATACACCCTCAGCACCTTTCCAATGGGGGGTAATTAAGAGGGGGTGGGGGCTCCTGTAATACAGATAATAAACATTAAATTAAAAATAGGATTTTATTATTATTGTATTCCTGAGGTGGCAGTGATAGATTGGCCGACTAGATCTGTGAAGAGGATTACTTGTGTCCTGCTCTGTGTTTTGTATTATTTGACACCTGTTGCATGCCCATCCTACTTCTGAACTGCCTTTCCCAAGATTTCTTCCATTTTTTCCAGTTTTTTCTTGTCTTCTTAAGGAGCAACGGCAAGACTTGTTAAAGCACATTGACACTCCTTGTGTGATTTTGGGCTACACATAAAAAAAATGGTTATTGTTGTCAGACTGATTTCGGAAACAGCCATGCCTTCCTCCTGCATATTGTGGAAGAACTTTTGGGAACCTGGTCTCCCTTCAAAACCTAAATGAAGAGTAAAAGCCATAAATTTACTGTATATGTTGGGTAAAAACTGACCTGAAGGACATGGCAGTGTTTTTTGCTTCTTTGCAAAGTTTACTCACTTTGCTAAAAGCCTTTACATTCCTGATCTGAAAAGACAACATTCAGGACTTTTATGGGTTGTGAACAAACAAACTACTTTAAATGCAGTGAAAAAATTAATTAAAGTAAATGTTGAGTCAAAAGTGACCTGAAAGACAAGGCAAGAAAAAAATTAAGAAGTTGCATACATTATTGGAAGTTTATTTCATTTTATTTCATTGTATTTTATTTTTTCAATTGTTGATATGCAGGAAAAGTCTCAAAGTTTTGTTTTAAGCTTTACTGAGATTGTAAACACAAAACTGGATCATATTTGACCCAAAAGACATTAGGGTTAAGGAGACTTGACAGTGGCCAAGCATTCAGAGTATTGGACTTCAGCAGCATCTGCAAAATGCTTACAGGAAAGTACTCTCTATCTGTGCCCCTTCTTCCATGCTTTGCACTGGCTTGTTTCATGACCGGGTCCTGGTCTGATACATGTTGCTTATTTTCTTCCATTTCTACCTTTTTTATAATCTGCATTTTTGGTTCTAAAGACATTGCTTTATGATTTTTTGACATACTGCACAAAAAAAGTTAATAATAAAACTAAATACATTATACAATCATTATAAACTAAAATACATGTAAAATAACAAAGCATTAATATATAATAACTTCACCCTCTGTAGCATACACAATATTAACAATGGACAATAAATATTCTGTATATGGTAGCTTCAAAATGACAATGATTTAGCATACTGGTACTTGAATTTGTGTATGCACCATTAGCACATTTTATGCAGACTTTATTATTATAAAGGAGCTTTCTTCTTAGATAATTTGTAAACCTAGGTATTACTGTACTTATTAATTAAACGTTTTTGCAGAAACAGAAGTATTGAAACTTTACAGAAACAATAATAATTTGTTAGCTTTATTAAAGATGGTGTCTGACACACTTCTAAATTAAATGAGCTTTCTCAGACCCATATAATCTAATTCAAAGTGACAGGGCACATAGCACTAGGCACAAAGCCTAAACTAATTCTTTTCCAGTCTCTATTCCACTACAGCTAGCTTATACAGCAACTTACCCTAACATGAACATATTTTGGATGTGAGAACATACAACTTCACCAAGGCAACAGCAGTATCCATGATGTGATTGGAAACCTCAACTTCAAACCCTAGATAATGGGGCATCGAGGGACATACATTGCACTTCTGATACCTACAAAATTTACTTAACTATAAAAAACACTATGATATAGATATAACCATAATAAATTAACTTTAATGTTAAATTAGTTTAGTATTTAAACCAGCAATGGCTTCTCAGCATCAACAGATTCTGGGTATTATCTAGGCCATATATTAAGTCTCTCACAAAAATCTTCAGCTAAGTATTTTGTGAAAAGAAATTTTAGGATTATTTCCATTAAGAACTTATTATGATTATTTTCTCTTTACAGATTTTATTTAGCATATCATTACTGTTTTGGTAGTGTGGTGAATAATGTATGATGTTTTGTATCCTTCACATCAATGCTTCAATATTAACTAATAATTATTCTAGCTAGTTATTTTGCACTGTAACATTCGAATGTAGGTTGTGTATCTTGTTTTTTGTTAAGTTGCAAAAGAATGCTGGGGAAAAAGCAGAACCATGGACAGAGAACCACTATTGCTAAGGGAGCTCTTAACCCACCTTGGAGGCCAAGCACTCTCTACCTGAGCATGGCTCAGGGCCTTCTGAAGATTGGAAGCATTTACATTAAGTCCTGGTAAGAGTACAGCCAAGAAATGAGTTGAGCAAAGGTCCATTTTAAAAGAAGGAAGAGTGAGGGGGAGAGAGGGAGAGAGCGAGAGAGAGAGAGAGAGAGAGAGAGAGAGTATGAGATATACACATATACACATACAAAGCAGACATGAAAATGTTTGTGTGGAGATGGGGTTTTCCTATGTGTGTTATGTAGTCCAGTTATTATAATTATATCATTGCATGTTCAGCCAAAGCCACAACAGATGTCACCTCAACCTAAATGGTATGTCTTTCTGGTAGAGTGTAGCAGAATGTCAGGGTACCTGGAGAAAACTAGACACAGGCAGTGAATGGACCTGAAATGAAATACTGAAGCTATCAACCTTATTAAACAGTTGCCAGATATTAGTGAGGTTAAAACAAAACATGCTTCCAAACAATTATTTAGGTTACTATAGTGTGCTCCATTTTCTGAATTTGTGTGCTCCAGTTCTGAATTATTTGAGAGTACAATGTAAAAGTCTCATATTTCAAAATACCTTATTTGGTAGGGTTACGAACCTACAATTTCTGAAACAGTTCCAAGTGGGTTTTCACATTTATGGCTTTTTTCCTTTTATTTTGAGCTGAACAAACCTGGCCACTTACATAGATTATGCACTTGCCCTTGTTACGGTCAGGGTCATTTTCTCATACTCTCATACAGTATTTTCAAGTTTATGTTCAATACTTTGTTACAAATGTATGTTTAAGAACGGGTTCTTTCAAGTTAACTGATATCCGTTACTCTGATAAAACTACATAGCCATGTAGTGTGAAGCCAGTTGGTGAAAAACTAAAGACAGTCAACATCAGGCTACCAGTAAATGGTATGTTTAAAAAATGGACCCAGCATGTTTTCATTTGCAACCATTTTCTTTTTATTTTGGTTAGTTTTTGAGTATGATTGAAATTTCAGTTTAGTTTTCATTTTAAATAAGTTTTAGTTTCTTACTTTTGATTAACAAAATTTTTCAGTTACAGTTTTTGTTATTATTCTAATAAATGAATTAATACTACTCTTGCCATAGGTTCTTTTTTAGTCTGTTTTCACCCAGGCATTCTGTTTTCTCATTTGCAGGCTCATTTTCCCTTGTCATAAAGTCTGCTTCAGTTCTATACTCCTTGTTACTTAAGTCATTCAGAAATCCCAGGATCTCAGCTTATCCTTCTCATTCCCACAGATGATGGATCACAGCCATTAGAACTGATCCAGAGATACTCGCATATAATACTCTCTTGACACATAACTTTAGTCTTTGAGTTTATTTTGGTTATCACAACAGTACATTGAAAAAACAGAAACTTGCAAATATTGCCCTAGTAAAATCAGGTACATAGGAGTGCTACAAACTGTGAGATAAGGAAACTCTGAACTGTTTAAGTTTTCTCCATGTGTACAAACTGAGAAAACAGAGAAGCAATACCTTTCCTGAACTTGCTTATTACAAGTCCATCTCCATGTGAGAATAAAATATAGCTTGAGTGTGGGTAGGAGAGATGTATCAGTCCTCTTTTTTCTCCAGGCTTAAAACTGAAGTAGTCCCTATGGAGGCTTTAGATGAAATTGCAGCAGTTTCAGATTAACATCTTTTCCTATCTCAAGATGAGGCGATTCCTACCAGTACATTGAGTTTCCCTCATACAACACATCAGGCGTCAAGTCTCCTTGGTTGCCTTGCAGTGGTAGGAAGTAATTTGTAAAGTTCTGATCCACATGAAAGACACATCTTCATTACAGTTTTTCAGTTTTTGGTCTATGCCATCCAGCAGAGCTTGTGCGCATTACAATAAACTTACTGATATTCTACTGACATGCATGAAGGTTATGAGGGTCAAGTCTCCCTGGATGACCATTTACACCAGGTCCTTATGTCTGCTGGCAACACTTTTAGAGGCCATATTCTCACAAACAAGTTCCACTCTGGTAGTTACAAGACTTTCAACAGGTTTGATGACTTTTTAGATTGTGTTTGGTTTCCATAGGTCCAGTTTACCTATCTTCTGTTGGCATTCCATTACAAACCTTTGGCAACATCCAAGTACAATCATGGAGAGTTCAATTCGTAAGGACAGAATAAGACCCACTTGTCCCAACAAAGCCTCTTAAGAGAAAGGAAGGAGGAAACTGGATGGGCCAGGAGACTAATGCCTAATTCAGGGATTTACACTCATCACATGTCTGAGCAAAAAGGCATGTTAACATCATGTATCCCCCCACTTTTACTTGATGTTGTTCCCCTTGCATTCTCCTCCTTTACCAATAAAGCTCTTGGCACATTTTTTTTCTCTTCTTCTGCTTATCAATGTTCACTCTAGTGCAGCTCATTATAGACATACAGAATATCTGAATAGGCAAATTGGAAAGTTCAGTCCATTAATATTGGCCCAAGCATTTTTAGAGTGAACCTAAGCTACAAAGGTTCACTGCAATGAGACTAGGATATTTGAAAAATATTTGAAAAACCAACACTTCACTTCAGAGGAGTCTCAGTGCACTGCTCAATGGCAACTTTGGTCTTTACCGGGAACTGAGAAGAACAGCTGCGAGGGCTCTGAGGGCAGATAAACAGGCGTGTGTTAGAGGAATCTGTGAGCAAGTGACACACCATCTGTGGTCTAGCGACCCACGTCCTGCTTACAGTGGAATCAAAGCATTACGCACATCTGAATCTGTTCCTCTGAGAGTCGCCGTCAGGGCGGCTGATGGAACGATCCTTACAGATGACACTGCAGTTGTGACCCACTGGGCTGGGTACTTTGAGCAGTTGTTCAAAGCTGATCCTCCAGCTAGGATGTTTTTCCCAGTTGATTCTGGGGTTCAACAGGGGTTTGTTCTTGCTCCTACTCTGTTCGATGCTTGTATGGACTGGGTGTTGGGCAAGGTCGTGGGGTCCAGCGGCTGTGGGGCATCTGTTGGTGAAGAAAGATTCACGGATCTTGACTTTGCTGACGATCCTGTGATCTTCGCAGAGTCAATGGAGGTTCTGATAGGGGCGCTTGAGAGACTGAGCAAGCAGTCTGAGTGTCTGGGCTTGCGAGTGTCCTGGATAAAAACCAAGATCCAGGCCTTTAATGACCTCTTGGGCACAGCCATCAGCAGTGTGTTTGATATTCATGTGATATTCATGTCTCTGGTGACTCTTCCTATGAAGTCAGTAGACGGATTGGGAGAGCATGGGAGGTTATGAGGTCGCAGGAAAGGGGTGTGTGGTGCTCCCGATATCTACGCAAAAGGACGAAGGACCAAGTCTTTAGAGTCCTGGTGCTTCCTGTCTTACTATATGGTTGCGACTGGACTGGACTCTTTTGGTACTGTGTCTCTCCGGAAAATCCTTAACTACCATTGGCTTGACTTTGTGTCGAATGAGCGGTTGTTCATGAAGTCCCGAATGAGGCACATTACCTGCATACCTACCTGTTATAGCCGTGTGGCGCGTTTCCCAGAGGGTGATTCCGGCACAATTATAGTGCTAGTCTACAGACCACCAGGGCCATATTCATTGTTCATGACTGAATTTAGCAACCTTCTATCTGATTTGGCTATAAATTATGATCACGTAGTACTGATGGGGGATTTTAATGTATACATTGATGTGGAAAGTGACACTTTTAGCAAATGTTTTACTTGTTAAATTCAGTAGGATTTTGTCAGAATGTCAAAGGTCCAACTCGTAATCATAACCACACATTAGATTTAATTATAACTTACAAAGTTGAAATTCAATATTTAAATATTACTCCATTAAATGAAGTTATTTCCGATCACTAGATAGATAGATAGATAGATAGATAGATAGATAGATAGATAGATAGATAGATAGATAGATAGATAGATAGATAGATAGATAGATAGATAGATACTTTATTAATCCCGAGGGGAAATTCACATTCTCCAGCAGCAGCATACTGATACAAAAAACAATTATTAAAATTAATTTTTAATATTATTAAATTAAAGATTGATAACAATGCAGGTAAAAACAGACAATAACTTTGTATAATGTTAACGTTTACCCCCCCCAGGTGGACTTGAAGAGTCGCATAGTTTGGGGTAGGAACGATCTTCTCAGTCTGTCAGTGGAGCAGGACAGTGACAGCAGTCTGTCGCTGAAGCTGCTCTTCTGTCTGGAGATGACACTGTTTAGTGGATGCAGTGGATTCTCCATGATTGACAGGAGCCCGCTGAGCGCCCGTCGCTCTGCCACAGATGTCAAGCTGTCCAGCTCCATGCCAACAATAGAGCCTGCCTTCCTCACCAGTTTGTCCAGGTGTGAGGCATCCTTCTTCTTAATGCTGCCTCCCCAGCACACCACCGCGTAGAAGAGGGCGCTCGTCACAACCGTCTGATAGAACATCTGCAGCATCTTATTGCAGATGTTGAAGGATGCCAGACTTCTAAGGAAGTATAACCGGCTCTGTCCTTTCTTACACAGAGCATCAGTATTGGCAGTCCAGTCTAATTTATCATCCAGCTGCACTCCCAGGTATTTATAGGTCTGCACCATCTGCACACAGTCACCTCTGATGATCACGGGGTCCATGAGGGGTCTGGGCTTCCTAAAATCCACCACCAGCTCCTTGGTTTTGCTGGTGTTCAGGTGTAGGTGATTTGAGTCGCACCATTTAACAAAGTCCTTGATTAGGTCCCTACTAGGGGGCTCCGCCCCCTGCTCGCTTCGCTCGCCAACCCCTGGTGTTGGGAAATTACAAAGAGCATGATGTATGAATGAGATATAGCATAGTGTGAAGGTGTAGATGACGCAGATAGGAAGCAAACAATAAAGTGTTTGGCACAGTGTAAAGGTTTATTGGAAAATTTCTTTGTAAACAACATTAGTAGTAAAGATGGTGTGTTGTCCTTGAATGAGTTTTCCTTGGCATGGAGCATTTATGACCTTAACTTTAACGTCAGATGAACGTCAAAGTTGTGAGAAGGCCACATAAAGTTGTCCATGTACAAAACGGGCTCAGATAGGTAGATGCCAACCTTGTGCATGGTTTGTCCTTGTGATTTGTTGATGGTCATGGCAAAGTCAGGTTTAATGGGGAATTGTTTCCGTTTAAGTGTAAAAGGTAATTCCAGGTCAGAACTTGTAAGGTCAATTCTAGGAATTAGAACAGTATTGTTAGCATGTAATCCTGTAAGAACTGTTGCTTGAATAACATTGTGTGTTATGGTGTAGACGACTAAACGTGTACCATTGCATAAACCCTATTTAGTGTTAAGGTTTCTTAATAGCATGAGTATTGTTCCGTTTTTAAGGCTAAGACTGTGTTGTGGTAATCCGGCTGGGTTAATAGTGTTCAAATATGCTAAGGGGAAATGAAGATGGTCATTGTCGTCATCAGAGTCAACTTTGTCAGAGCTTAGAAAGAGGTGTGACTCTCCAGGAAGTAATGAAATGACCTGGTTATTAATGTGATCAACAGTAATATTTTTTGGACATAATATACTTCGTTGTGTTAAAAGGGGCATTTGGTCTAATGAGACCGCTGTTCCAAATATCTCTGTAAGTAAGTCGTCGCAGATGAAGGGTTGAGGAATTGTAATAATATGTGGGTGAAGTCCATCTGTATTGGTGAGTGTACAATGTTCTAGTTGTAATAACCAATTGTTATATTCGGGATCTGGAAATCGCATGTTTTGTACCAAGTGTATCTTTAGAAAGCAATGCCAATTTGTTCCGCGGTTTTAGAAGCGCGCCGAGGTGAATTTTTTTTTTTGATGCGGGTTCGTGTTTGTGGTCCCGTTACTCGAGCCGTCTAGTTTTGTATCCGTGATTGTGAATTGATGACTTGTTTAATCTTTATCGTTAGGAATATGGATAAGTAATAAGTAGGATCGAACTCACTGTTAATATGCGGACTGTTCGTTTCTTCGTATTATCACCAATCAGGTCTCGCGCCTGTATATGTATTGTAGTTCGGTCTCTTGTTGTGTATGTATGATGTCGTCGCGTATTTTAAGGTGGACTGAATAATAGCTGAGCGCATGGCATGTGGAGCAATAGGTAAGCACTGTCTAAAATCTACTCCTAATAAAAGTACCTTTCCTCCAAAGGGAATATTATTATTCATCAACGCAATGTCAATTGTCCGCGTATTTTAAGGTGGACTGAACAATAGCTGAGCGCATTGTAAGTGGAGTAATAGCTAAGCACTGTCTAAAATCTCCTCCTAATAAAAGTACCTTTCCCGCAAAGGGAATATTATTATTCATCAACATTTGTAGAAGTTTATCAATGGTGTTGAGTAAGTGAGTGGATGCCATTGTACATTCATCTATAATTAATAGTGTGGCAAGTCGGATGTTACGTGCATTGTTACTGTGCATTGTCATAGTGGATACCGATATTTCTGTGATTGGGACTGGTATTTGGAATAAGGAGTGACATGTGTTTTTGGAGCCGAGACATTTTGTCTTCCGCGGTTTCAGAAGCGCTTTGTAGGTGCCGACGTGATTTGTGCATAATTGCGTTCTTGATTTGTTTCAGGGTGCACTGTTCCAATGCGATGTAATATTTGTCCACATACGTGAAAGCAATATGGGTCATAGCCTTTTGGTGACCTGATATTTACTCCGGTAGATGCAAAATCAAATGAACTATTGTAGGATGTAATGCAGTTCATAAAGTTTTTACTTTCAGGTACTTCGTTAGTTAGAAGCTTCTGTAGATATGCAGGATATGAATGTAAAGGAGGCAGTGTAATTTGACTTTTTTGACAACAACATGTAAATTCATTACTTGTATTGCCATTTGTTTCTTCAGGGAAGTGAAGTGAATGACAATGATTGCAAATGACATTCATTAATCCCAATGAATTTTCATGAAAAGTGGACTTATTATTGAACGCGCTGTCAGCTAACTGGCACAATCGTTAGTGTGGTCGTGGGTCTGAATCGTCCTTTTCGTGTACGTTTCGCGTGCTATGTCCGTAGTCTGTCCCGTTTCGTGTCCAATGGGCTTTGTGTGGCGCTCGTGGCTTGTTTTTTTTTTGTGTGCTGGGGGCTTGTTGCCTGAGTTTTTATTTCTGTTAGTGGAGGGGGTGTTTGTGTGTCGTGGGGCTGAATCGTCCTTTTTGTGTGCGAACCGTTTCGTGTGCTATGTGTGCCTGCGTGTGTCTCCTTTGTTTTTGGGGTCCTAGGGGCGCGTGGCCTCATTTCTTATTTCAGTTACTGGAGGGGGGCTTTGGGTGTCGTGGGTCTCAACCCTCTTCTTTGTGTGTGTCCCGTTTCGTGTGCAATGGCTTTGTGCGTTTACGTTGCATTCCATCGGGCCGGTTCCGGTTGCTTGGGGGGGGGGGGGGGGGGGTTTGAGGGGCGCCTGCGCAGTACGTCTTTTGTGGGCACGGCCCATGGCCGGATGTCCCTGCGTCCATCCGGTTTAGCATTCTCAGTTAGTAATATGGATACTCCTCCTCCTGCCCACTCCTGATGCAGCCCACGATAGCAGTGTCATCAGCGAACTTTTGCACGTGGCAGGACTCCGAGTTGTATTGGAAGTCCGATGTATATAGGCTGAACAGGACCGGAGAAAGTACAGTCCCCTGTGGCGCTCCTGTGTTGCTGACCACAATGTCAGACGTGCAGTTCCCAAGACACACATACTGAGGTCTGTCTTTGAGATAGTCCACGATCCATGCCACCAGGTATGAATCTACTCTCATCTCTGTCAGCTTGTCCCTAAGGAGCAGAGGTTGGATGGTGCTGAAGGTGCTAGAGAAGTCTAGAAACATAATTCTTACAGCACCACTGCCTCCGTCCAAGTGGGAGAGGGATCGGTGTAGCATATATATGATGGCATTCTCCGCTCCCACCTTTTCCTGATATGCAAACTGCAGAGGGTCGAGGGCGTGTTGAACCTGTGGCCTCAGGTGGTGAAGCAGCAGCCTCTCCATGGTCTTCACCACATGTGATGTCAGAGCAACAGGTCGGAACTCATTCAGCTCACTAGGATGTGATACCTTTGGGACTGGGGTGATGAAAGATGTTTTTCAAAGCCTCGGGACTCTCCCCTGTTCCAGGCTCAGGTTGAAGATGCGCTGTAGAGGACCCCCCAGCTCCAATGCACAGACCTTCAGCAGTCGTGGCGATACTCCATCTGGACCTGCTGCTTTGCTGGCACGAAGTCTCCTCAGCTCTCTGCTCACCTGCGCTGTTGTAATTGTGGGTGGGGATGTTTCTCCTATGCTGGTATCAGCAGAAGGATGTGTGGAGGGTGCAGTACTCCGAGGTGAGAGTGGGTTAGGGTGATCGAACCTGTTAAAGAAGTTGTTCATTTGGTTTGCTCTCTTCACGTCTCTCTCGATAGTGGCACCCCGCATCAAGCTGCAGCCAGTGATGATCTTCATCCCATCCCACACTTCCTTCATGCTGTTATTCTGCAACTTCTGCTCCAGCTTTCTCCTGTACTGCTCCTTCGCCGCCCTGAGCTGGACTTTAAGTTCCTTCTGCGCGCGCTTGAGCTCATGCTGATCACCGCCTTTAAAAGCCCTTTTCTTCTGGTTCAAAAGGCCCTTGATGTCACTTGTAATCCATGGCTTGTTGTTAGCATATCAGCGTACAGTTCTTACTGGAACTACATTGTCCATACAGAAGTTGATGTAGTCAGTAGTGCAGTCAACAACCTCCTCAATGGTCTCACTATGTGATCCCTGCAGGATATCCCAGTCTGTAGTTCCAAAGCATTCTCTCAGAGCCTTCTCTGCCTCATGGGACCACTTCCTGAATGAACGTGTGGTTGTAGGTAGGACCCTCACTCTTGGTTTGTAGTGAGGCTGAAGCAGAATCAGGTTATGATCTGCTTTCCCAAACGCAGGCAGCGGGGTGGCGCTGTATGTATCTTTAACGTTTGCATACAGTAAATCAATAGTCTTATTTCCCTGGGTGTTACAGTCCACATACTGGGAGAAGGCAGGTAATGTTTTGTCCAGCGTCACATGGTTAAAGTCTCCAGAGTTTAGCACAAGCGTCTCAGGGTGCTTCGTTTGTAACTTAGCAACAGCAGAAAGGATGATGTCACTCGCTGTCACCACGTCTGCCCGAGGAGGGATATACAAAATAACAACAATGACGTGTCCAAACTCTCTGGGAAAGTAGTAGGGACTCAGACTTACGGCCAACAGTTCGATGTCCCTGCAGCAAGTGGGGATTTTGACGTTAACATGTCCAGAGTTACACCACCGTGTATTAACATAGAGAGCGAGTCCTCCTCCTTTGTGCTTCCCATAGGTACTTGCATCTCTGTCCGCTCTAACTGTGCTAAACCCGGGTAGCTCCACGTTAGCATCTGGGATGGTGGTAGTTAGCCACGTTTCGCAAAAGCACAACAAACTGCATTCTCTATAGGTTCTGACATTTGTCACCAGCGCAGCCAGTTCGTCGATCTTATTTGAGATTGAGTTCACATTTCCCATGATCACAGAAGGCACCGAAGGCTTAAAATGCCACTTTCTACTACTTTATCACTACTTAATTACATTTGATTTAGTCCTGCCCTTGCCATCACACTCACAGATTAAAACAAAAACAGTGCGACATCTACACTGTAGATTGTAATTCTGCTTCAAAATTTATGGATACTTTGAGTAAGTCGAGTGTAATTGTGGAAAACCGTTTAGATCAGTTAACATCAAATGTAAATGTGGAAAACAATTTAGATCAGCTAACATCACATTATAATAATGGTTTACCAAGTGGCAAACCAAGTGTAATCAAGAGTCCTGGTTCGATCCCCACTCACTCCTATATTTGCCGTTTTCAGTAGTAAGCTGCTCTTTTTGTTAATATTATACAGTACACACATGCACTTGATTTGTGTCTGTACTTGCGCTGTTACTTAGAGAGTCAGATCGGGGGAGGGATGATGTTAGAGCGGGTGAGCTCATTCAGTGCTGCAGAAACAACGCACGTTGATCTTTTTTTTTCTTTCAGTACATGTGCCTTCCCTGTTTATTTATATATCTCTGCCTCTCTGTCTCTCTGTTACGCAGTGCTCGTCTGTCTGTGTGTTATGGATCTTAAAAATAACAGTTATAAGGACAGTTGTTCCTGTTAATTGCAGTCTCAATTGTTAAAAAAATATTTTAAAAGGAGCATCCCACATGTAAATATAACGATCTCATTAACTGACAGTGCATACCAATTTATAAATTTTATTTCCGTTTGAGGTTAAAAAGAAAAAAAAAAAAGCAACATTTTATCCCCAGCGGGGAATCGAACTCAGGTCTGTGAGGCGATAGAGCTGTTGTGCTCTAAAAGGCAAATCTTAACGCGCTATGCCACAGAGACTATTGTACCATCCTTGAAGCTTTTGTGAAAGTGTTTATTTGATCTTTGGAACTCGGGCTTTACACATTCTATAGTTTATGCCTACTACATTTTGTAACATTTATTACTAAAATATGACAAAGTTTCTGTTTTAACAATGTGTTTACACAGATTACTTTAGAATAACGATCTCTTATTTCCACTGTAAAACTCCACTTCACTCCCACATAATCAATCAAGGCATGAGCTGGGAAAAGTTTGCTCACGTTCTAAGTCGGTGGGGGGATGGAATAGCCAGCTGCTGGCAGCTTGTCTTTTATCAGCACATTTAGAGGACAAAGGATGCTGGCAGAGAGGTGTGAACGGATTTAAGAAGCGATTTAAGGTGGGCCGGATATACGAGTTTTTTCGTAGGCTCTGGTAATTCTAGTGTTAAAAAGTCAGGCCTAGACCCACACATACTAAATAATTATAGGCCTATTTCAAATTTACCGTTTCTCTCTAAAATAATAGAAAAAGTAGTTGCCAGTCAGCTTCAGTCACACCTTAGGCATTACAATTTATTTGAGAAATTCCAATCTGGTTTCCACACTGGTCATAGTACAGAAACGGCACTAACACAGGTTGTAAACAATATTATGATATCCTCTGATGAAGGAAACTCCACTGTAATTATGTTGTTGGACTTAAGTGTAGCATTTGACACCATTGACCATTCTATTTTACTGTACAGGCTAGAAAATGATGTTGGGCTTACAGGCACTGTGCTCGCTTGGTTTAGTTCTTATTTATCAAATCGTTTCCAATATGTACAGAAATGTGCTGACAGTACTCCATCATTATACACAGAAGTTCAATATGGTGTCCCGCAGGGCTCAGTACTGGGACCTGTATTGTTTTCACTTTACATGCTTCCACTGGGATCTCTCATTAGGAAACATAATGTTAATTTTCACTCGTATGCAGATAATACCCAGTTATACCTTTCATTTAATCAAATGAAGTTTCTCCAATGTTGTCTTTAATTAGTTGTGTTAGTGAATTAAAGGAGTGGATGAATGAGAACTACTTGTCTTTAAACACAGATAAAACATAGATGTTAATTGTTGGAGGGAATGACGCTGATCATAACAATATTTTGTCATCATTTAACTCAGTTGGAATCCCCATTACTGCGGTGGGTTGGCACCCTGCCCAGGATTGGTTCACTGCCTTGTGCCCTGTGTTGGCTGGGATTGGCTCCAGCAGACCCCCGTGACCCTGTGTTCGGATTCAGCGGGTTGGAAAATGGATGGATGGATGGAATCCCCATTAATTTTACTGAATCAGTCCGCAATCTAGGAGTTATCTTTGACTCTAGCATGTCATTTAAAGCGCATATGTCCAAATCATGTTTCTTCCATCTTAAAAATGTTAGGAAATTAAGGCGCTTTCTAAATAAACAGGATTCTGAGAAAATAATTCATGCATTTATCTGTAGTAGGATTGACTACTGCAATGCGTTGTTCACTGGATGTTCAAGCTGTTCTCTATACAGCCTCCAGTTAATCCAAAATGTGGCTGCAAGAATTATTACAAGAACAAGAAAATACGAACACATAACTCCAGTTCTTAAATCCTTACAAAATAACAATAACAATGGGATGTCGAGCTTTTAGTTACAGGGCCCCTAAACTGTGGAATGGTCTGCCTGCTACTATAAGAGATGCCCCTTCGGTCTTGGCTTTTAAATCCCGGCTGAAGACTCACTACTTCAGTTTAGCATATCCTGACTAGAGCATCTCTGTTGTTAGTCATTAGCACTAAAACATAAGTAACATGATAGTTATAATTGGATACTAACCCTCACCTATTCTGTTTCTCTTCTCGGTACTCAAATATGACACTTGGTGCCACAGCCCACCTGTCAAGTTGTTTTGTCTGCCTAAGGTAAAGTCATCCCTGATGGAGGATTGCAGGAATCGTGGGAAGGAGGGGTAGTTTCATTGGATTGGCTGGCCCATCGCTGTTTCACTCATGGAATGGCCAAATGGGGGAGGTAGCTTGATGGATGAGGTCTCCAGGACTCTAAATATATCCAAATCTTCTTATGTGATATCATCTACTGTTAAATTCTGCTCCTTGCTTCTAAAATTTTTTATTTTTATACTGTATTGAGGATTTGTTCTGTTCTGTGTATTGTATTGTCATATGTATCATTTAGTGGTTTTATTTTTCAACACTAATCAGCAGCACAATCATTTCGAATGGAATGCCGATCTAGATTTATTTCAACTGAAAACTCGAGTTTTTGAAAAATGATGGTGACATGCACAGCTCAAATAAAATATGAGGTTGGTTTCTGAAACTTGAGAGCAACACACACAGTACAACTAAAGCTAAATGAATGACATTTTGAAACACCAAGCTGACAAAAGTGTGTTTTTTAAACTCAAGGGTGATATGAAAAGTTCAAACACAGCACAGTGATTGAGGTTTTGAAACACTGGTGTGACATGCAGAGTGGGAATACAGTGTGATACAACATTTTGAAACTCAGGGGTGGCATGCCTTTTTAGTCATTCTGGTGTATATTTGAGATGGGTTTGTTGCTTGTCATATTACAATACTATTTGTTTAGTTTAGGGCAAATTTCAAAATCCTCCTTTTAACATATAAAGCATTAAATGGCCAAGGTCCGGCTTACTTGTCTGAACTTATCATGACTTACAAACCAGAGCACACATTAAGATCTCAAGATACCGGTCTGCTTATGGTTCCAAGGATTAATAAAATAACAATGGGAGGTCGAGCTTTTAGTTACATGGCCCCTAAACTGTGGAATGGTCTGCCTGCTTCTATAAGAGATGCCCCTTCCTTCTGTCTCAGCTTTTAAATCCCGGCTGAAGACACACTACTTCAGTTTAGCATATCCTGATTAGAGCTGCTGATTAACTGTACAGACTGCATCTCTGTTGTTAGTCATTAGCACTTATAACTGTCATGTTACTTATGTTTAATTGTATACTAACCCACACTTATTCTGTTTTTCTTCTTGGTACTCAAATGTGGCACTTGGTGCCACGGCCCAACTGTCAAGTTGTTTTGCCTGCGTAAGGTAAAGTCATCCCTGATGGAGGATCACAGGAATCGTGGGGTAGAGGGGTCCTTTCATCAGTTTGGCTGGCCCAGCACTGTTTCAGCCATGGAATGGCCAAATAGGGGAGGGCGCTTGATGGATGTCTCCAGGACTCTAAATATATCCAAATCTTATTATGTGATATCATCTGTGTATTGTATTGTATTGTAATGTATTGACCCCCTTCTTTTGACACCCACTGCACGCCCAACCTACCTGGAAAGGGGTCTCTCTTTGAACTGCCTTTCCCAAGGTTTCTTCCATTTTTCCCTACTAGGTTTTTTTTTGGGAGTTTTTCATTGTCTTCTTAGAGAATCAAGGCTGGGGGGCTGTCAAGAGGCAGGGCCTGTTAAAGCCCATTCCAGAACTTCTTGTGTGATTTGGGCTATACAAAAATAAATTGTACTGTATTGATCCAGCTCATAAGATCCTCGTTGTTGGGGACCCGAGGGGCTGGAGGGTCACACCTGGCTGCGGCAGATAGAGGGTCATTTCCGGAGGGTGGGACTGGACCACGTGTCTGCCTGGCGGGTTGCCAACCTGGATCCTGAGTTGTTTTGTCATGTAGTGGGTGCAACACACTGTATAAGTGCATGCTCCCCAACTTGACTTGACTTGACTAACACTTCAGCAACAGACAAGCCAGTTCATGAAGTTAAGTCAGTATTAAAAGTCTTGATAAATATTTTATTTTTCTGTATTTATTAGAATATTTCACCACCCAATATAACATATACGGGTGTTTTTTGGGATAGTAATAGACTGTGATTCACATTTGGTTCATTGTACATATATAACCAAAAGTGCATGGACACTTCTCCAAAAGATTGAACTTAAGTATTTTAGCCACACCTTTGTTAAAAATTGAATAAAATGAAGCATATAGCTATGCAGCAGCCTCCGCTGACAAACACTCGAAGCAGAAGAGTTGTATTGAAGAACTTTAAATTAAGTTTAATTTGTATTGAAATGACTTTAAATGTAGCATTGTCAGGAAGCCACCATTACCCCAAATCAGTATGTGAAGCTTCTGCTCTGCTAGATCTGCCCTGGTCAACTGTAAGCACTATTACTGTGAAGTGGAGCTCAGTCGTGAAGTGTTAGACCATGTAAACTTACAGAGCAGGGCTGCTGAGTGTTGAAATACATGTGTAAAAATCACTTATCCTCTGTTGCATCACTCACAACAGAGTTCCAAACTGCCTCTGGAGACAACATCAGCACAAGAACTGTGCAAAGAAAACGTCATGAAATTCTTTTCCATGGACAAACAGCTCCAAACAAGCCTAAGATCACTATGTTCTGTGCAAAGCATTGGCTCGAGTTGTATAAATCATGCTGCCATTGGACCATGGAGCAGTGGAAACATGTTTTCTGCTTCACTCTCAGGCTGTCTGACTGATGAATTTATGTCTGGTAGAAGTCAGGAGAACTGTACCTTCCAGACTGCATAGTGCCCAGTGAAAAGATTGGTGGAGGAAGGAGTTAGGGCTTGGGCTGTATTTCAGAGTATGAGCTAGTCCCTAGTGAAGGTACTGTTAATGCCACAACATACAAAGACATTTTAGACAATTGTGGTACTTCATCCTTTGTGGCAACAGTTTGGAATGCCCTTTTCTGGTTCTGTACCCCTATGCAAAAAGTCAGGTCTATAAAGACATGGTTTTACAATTTTTATGTAGGAAAACTCAAGTGGCCTACACAGAGCTGTGACCTCAATCCTACTAAACACCTTTGGGATGAATTAGAATAGAATGCAAGCTAGGTCTTCTTGTCCAACATACAGTATTGTATATATCTGAATCCTTAGAAGGATTCTTCAAAAATATAGGAACAAATAACAGCCATTTGTTTCAAGGTCTGAAAAATTTGCACAGAGGTTCAGTAAACAACTTGTTCAGTTCTTCAGTTCAGTAGTCTTCATAAATAACACTTTTTAATGCTGTTCTCTTGCATTGTTATACAACTGGAATCAAACTGGCATAATACATTTCTTCTATTATTACCTCTCCTTGTCAGTCATCAGATTCCCCCGTAATAATATAAAAACAGTGTCACGCATGCACGTCCAAAGATTTCCTTGCTGGCTCATTCGAGGTAGGTGATAATCCACTGGGGTGAAATGGGGCGTGATCGCTGTGTCATCTCCTTTTCTCCCCATAGCTCCGAGAAACCACCCAGTGAGTGAAATTAGCCCCGCCCCTTCCGGTCCTCCTGTTATAAAAAGCCAGACTGCCTCCATTGAGCTGTCTTTTTTGGGACCGACCCTTGAAAAGTCAGAGCTCTACAGGAGACCTCGTATTTTTTGTGACAGCTAAACCTGAGTCCTTATTTTCTTTTGTGTTTTTCTCTATGGGGTTTCCAGTGGGCACTTGTTTTAAGTTTAAAAAAGTAAACCAGAGAATTAAATAGGATGACCCGGCTGGTGTTCCAAATATTCTTCGTTTGTCCCAGTTTTGTTTTGATCTGTGCTTGACCAGCTCACAAGAGGCAATAAACTTGTCAGCTCTTGTCTGACATGAAATTGTTTGGGGTAAGGATATCCGTTGAGTTACCAGAATTTAGGTTGCTGCTTGGGCCAGTGACAGAAGTGGTGCACCCATGACTCATTTATTATGATAAATTGATTATTTTGTTAATTCAGTAAAAATTTTAACAGTTGCCACTCACATTCTCTATACCGGGGCAACCATCTCGATGACAACTTTTTATGTTCAATATTTCTGTAAAATTGATTGTATAACAAATTTTTAATCACAGCATTTTGTACCTTAGCTAATAGAGGATATCTGGGTTCTCAAAGGCTAAAATTTTTGTATGACAATGTATGTCCTCCTCATACTGTACATGAATTATAGAATTTTTTTCTACATTTTTCCCCAGAGACTTTAATAATATTTGCAAAGGCAGAAGCTAATTTTATATGCATGTTTAAAAACTTAAACTGGTGCTTTAAGTCCCATTTAAAGCATACGTGCTCTCTTAAAGTTTTGACATTTTGGTTACAGATTGGTCAGATTTTATTTTCCCCGAGTATCTCTATGATGCTTTCATTTTATCTGATAAAATATGTTATTTTTACTTTTTCAAATTATTTTAACATTTAGTATCAGGTTATTTGAAGTAGTTAGTATACATTTAATCACATTATATTTTCCGCTAATGCATTCTGCTTGTCACCAACACTCAAATTACTCTTTTAACACCTCATTCAATTGACACTTCCTTCTGACTTCAAACATTTTTTATTTTTTTAATTACATTTGTTCCTTGTGATGTACAGGTTCTCAGTCAAACAGATCATTAGGAATAAAATTTGTAGTGGAATAAAGTATTTGATATACAATAAAATGAAACTGGTACAAGTGTAATGTGTCATAAAATGTAGCGCCATATTCCAATATGTCTTTCAACTTTTCATCATATTTCTTTTAAATTCCCTCAAAAGTTTAATCAGTTGTATCATAAATGTAAGTCGCCTTGGATAAAAGCATCAGACAAATAAGTAAATGTAAATGTAAAAGTAGAATAAACATAAGCAAATTTTTGTGCTACACAATAAATGCTTTAGATAGCTGGCCCTACCCTGTCAATAAGTGCTCCCATCTCCTAGCTGAACACTAGCAATACTATTTACCAAATCCATTCTTGTAAGTGATCAAGTGGTTAAGTACATTTTATTGTTAATAATATTTTTCGTTTCATTAAAAATTCTTTTTATGAGAATGAAGACCTCTGCTTCCTGGTTAATGTGCGGTTGATTTCATGTTAATTATCCTGGGTTATTTTCTGCTTATTAAAGTACTGAAAGAAGAGTTGGGTTTCATCCCTGAAATTTTGAACTAGTACATACTTGCATGGGTTTAGAGAATAAAGTAAAATCAAATTAGTAATGTGATTGATTTTTCAATATGTAAAGAATAAAGTATTCACTTTACAATCTGACAGAGGTTATTATTCTTTCTACCAACAGTCTCAATTTTTCTACTATATCAGGCTGTGTCCAACTATATTGCAGCTTAAACTTTGTTTTCTTTTATTTGTATTTAATGATGTATAGTTTTCACAGTTTCAAAGTTGCAATGTGATGTTTTTTTGCTTGGAAGGATTTTGTGGCATGACAACCTGGGACCTATGAGATATTGCTTCTTTTACCTATGCATGTAATATTCTCACTTTCTGTTAAAGTTCTGTTTATGTGGTTTCCGATAATCATTTTTAATTTGTACTTTCAATGTCTTACATTCTTGGACAATAGTTAGCTTAGCTTAGGGTAGCTTCCCTTTGTTAGGGAGCCATGTACAATGTTTATTTGAAGTATCCAGTACTTGCCTCTTTCTGTTAAAGTTCTTTTTATGTGGTTTCCAATAATCATTTTTAATTTGTACTTTCAATGTCTTACATTCTTGGACAATAGTTAGCTTAAGGTAGCTTCCCTTTGTTAGGGAGCCATGTACAATGTTTATTTGAAGTATCCAGTACTTGCCTCTGTTAATAGCATGCCACTGATTCACACATCTGAACAAGAAACTACACAATGAACAGTGTTGTTATATTCCTACCTGTACTAGAAAGATAAAAAAATATTACCATATTGTGTGGAAGAATAATTTTAGGGTAACATAGCATTCATCTTTAAGAAATAGCATAAAGGGTTAATAAATGTCAGAAACAAGATAAAGATCAAGTGAACAACAACATGTACACTTAAATATAAGATTTGGTTTAGGAAAAATACTGAGGTGGTCAAGTAAATAAAGAATATACCACAAGAAAGGCTGATGTAATATACAAAATGTACTGAAGGATGACTAAGAAATCAGCAGATGTACTATAAGCAACAAGAATGGACAATTGTTATATGCACAGAAATTTCAAGGGTGGTGGCGCATCTCAAAGGTATAAGAAGAACCAGAATATAATATAACATACTTTTATTTTATGTAAATCATTTGGGTGTAAACCAATGAACCAACCAGAGTAAAATGTATGCAGTGATTGACGCTGTATGTAAATTCAACAGTTAATAAAATGAACCTCTATTCGTTGTTTCTCTGACTATTCTGACCATGCTATAATGGACTGCTTTTGAAGAATGCTCCCATCAAGGTATTTTGCCAAGGAGTAATCAAAAGATACAATGAACAGCTTTTCTCCAGCCCAATTACTGAATTGTCCTGTTAGAGGATGTTTCTTTCTTTAATAAGATGTTAAAATTCGACTACAAAAGTAATATTTATGTTACATACTGTAGTAACCTATCAGAGTGGAATGCTGCAATAGCTAGAATGCAGGTAGTCAGTCAGTAGTTTTTGGCATTTTATACTACTGTCCCCTGCTGTTGATGTCAGAACACAAGGGACAACAGCAATACATACCATTCATAAGGCTTGTAGACTGCAAAATTTTATTTATTGCTTTCTTGGTTTACTATAATATAGTACAATCAGTGTTTGAATTGCATGTGTAACAGATTGGGGGAACTTTATTGGTTTTAGGGTTTTTCAGTGTAGGCTTAATAAAAAAAAAACATCACAGACTGCTAGAATTATCTTAACACATGCACATACTAAGTGTATTCATTGACATTTTCTCTCCAGTAATTGAAAAATAAATATTACTTAAAATCAGTAAGAAAAGTAAAACTCCAAACATTATTATATTAATGTTATGTGAATTGCTAATATCAGCATAATTCAGGACAAGCACTGCACCAGTATAGAGTTCAGACAGGCACATGCCTGCCCACTGTAATCAGAATATAAGTTTAATGTCACTGTGCTCTGTGCAAATATTTTAAATCTGTTTTTCTTTTCTTTCTATATGCACAGCTGAGCCAGATTTAGTCCAAAGGGGTTCAGCATTTAGAACTGCTAGGCCAAGCATAGGACAAGATAGACAAAGACAAATGGGCAAAGTGCACTATTTCTGTGTGTTAAAGTCATCATGAAATTGAGTCCTCTCTTTGCCTTGTTTGGAATGGCATGATTTACGTAAGTAAGGGCCTACACATGGAGAAAGAGTATAAAGCCTTGGAACATTGCCCGGCACACTTTTGAAGCCAATGGATGGATGGAAGATAACTTCATCTGATCCTGAAAATCCTTCCAGCGCAGCAACAAAAATGGCAGACTGTATATATCAAGATCCCACCTCGGTGATAGTCTTGTCACTGGCTTCCTCGTCTGTTATGTCGAGTAAATTGTTATTAAAGAAAGCTGTTATTTTCTCTTATGTGATTTCTTACCTCCATATCACTATGGGAGGGATATCACCTTGTTAAAATATATCTATTTAGGTTCAGGTTACTTAAAACACCACAATTAAAAATAACTTATTTCAACCAGGGAGCTATCGCCCCCTCGAGGGAAACACTCACTTTGCTATTTGGCAACCTTGTTTTGTTATATCTGAAAAGTGAATATATAAATGGTGATTTTACTGTGCATATCTACCTAAGCTTTAAAAATAATATTGACTTTAAATTTAACTAAGCATAACTGCTTGAAGCATATTATGTTAACAGGAGGCTACCAACTAGTAAGTTACTGAACTTAAAAACTGTAGAGGTGGGAATAGTTGGAGGAAAACATAAGTCATGCATGATTAATGTTAACAACTGAATGAAGAAAGTCCATGGGGATGAAGTCCAAAATGAAGGGCTAGTACCAAGAGCAATGAGGGAGGACGTAAAGGAGGAACTGAAAAGAACTGGATGAAATACCAGCAGAAGTATGGAAGAGTTTAAGAGAACAGTAAGTAGATGTGTTGTGAGATCTAATGCAGAAGATCTATGAAGAGAAGATAATACCAAATGAGTGGAGGAACAGTGTGATTATGCCTATTTATAAGGGCAAGGCTTGTGGATTGTGGAAGCTATAGAGGGATAAAGCTGCTGACACACAATAAACATTTGGGAAAGGGTTATTGTACTGGCCTCACTGAATCTCCTGTTCAATTATCCAGCAAGCTAAACACCTTCATGCAATAATTCCCGGAACCACGAAGTGATGTAGAGAATGTTTAATTACAAAAATGGTGTGAAACTGTAAATACAAATACAAACAAACACTAATAAGTACTTGTATAAGTAACATAGAGTAAATACAGCAGCATTTATAACTAAGAGCTTAACAGCCGAAAGCTTAGTAAATTTATGTAATGAAATACAACATTTACTTTGACACTCCTTAACCAAAGTTACTTAAACAAAGACTATAAAACTAGAAAAAAGAGAAATTACAGGGAATGCCTTCACAAGGGCTAACTAAGCAGGATGGCGAAGGATTGTTTGAGAGTACAAACACAGAGGTAATAAACACACCATGCTTACTGCTGCTGCACTCACTTCCTACTTCCTACTTCCTGCCTCCTGTCACATGGCTTCCTGCTTGCAGCAGTAGCATTAGGATTTTTATATTAGGATTACAAAGGTTTGCAAAAACAATTAGAACCAGAACACTCCCCGTCTGGTATCTTTAAGATACCACCAAAAACTGAGCCAAATACTTTAATCTGGTGATAAAAGAAAAACCAGTTCTGAAATAGGCGTGTAAAGGATTTTTGTTGCTCCTTTCTGAAGTATCTTTATCTCGACCTTCCTTATTAATCCGTCTTTGCTGGGAACAGCCTTCATTATTATTCCCATAGGCCACTTGCTCTGACAGCACCCTCGGTGAAGTGTCTTCCCTGGTGTTGTACCTTTTGGTGGTGATGCCTCACAAGAAGAGTTGCAACATGGTGGCTGCCAGGGATGATGAAAGGGTTAGTTTCTTTTGATTGAAGTCCGGACTGATTGAGGCGCCCACCAACTCGGAGGAGGCTGCTGCTGTCAATGATAGGATTCAGCTTGATGAGGGAGCTTTGTGAGGGAAGGTCCGATTTTGCCCTAATGCATCTCAGTTCTTTTGAATATACCTCATGCTGCACACTTCTGATGATTAAGCTTTCAGCCTTTACTAATGATCCATCTGAGATGCCTTTCTTACAAATATGCCAGCCAAGACAGCCTTCTGCTTGTTTTCGATTCCCAAAGCAGTCAGCAATGTGGCAGAGATGAGCCACAGCCTTGACTAGAGATGACCATCTAGAGAAACGTTCCCACCGTTTTGAGCTTAAGTGACTCTCAGAGGCATAAGTGGACAAAGAGTTCACTTCAGGTCGGATATCTACATCACTTTCTGGGTTGATGAGGTCAAATTTATTTTGTTCTTCTGGAATTTTCTTTAGTGGAAGGCGAAGGAAGGGAGGTCCAGTAATCCATGTTGAACTGGAAACCTTGGAGGCTGAAATGGAGCGTGAACCATGATCAGCAGGATTTTGATCTGTTGGCACATAATGCCACTGTTCAGGTTTAGAAGACTGCCGGATTCGTTGCACCCGATTATTTACATAGACACTAAAGCGTCTGGATTGATTGTGAATATAACCCAAAACCACTTTACTATCTGTATAAAAACTAGTGGAGTTTAGCTGGAGATCTATTTCCTCACTGACGACTTCCGCAATCTCCACAGCTAGCACCGCAGCACATAGCTCCAGCCTGGGCACTGTAAGTTCAGGTCGGGGGGCAAGTCTTGCCTTGCCGAGGACAAAGCCCACATCTATTTGCTTGTCATGGCTTAGAAATTTGAGATAAGCCACAGCAGCAATGGCATTAACAGAGGCATCTGAAAAAATGCACAGCTCAATGTGCAGGGCATTAGAAGGTGGAATAGCAGAATATATACGGGGTATTTGAATGCCTCTGAGGCACTGCAGTGAACTCTGCCATTGCACCCATTGTTCATGCATGCCTTCTGGAAGGTTGGTGTCCCAATCACTGCCGTGTCTCGAGAGTTCTCTAAGTAGTAAGCGCCCCCGGATAGTCACTGGTGCCAGGAAACCCAGCGGGTCAAAAAGACTATTGACCGTGGAGAGTACTCCTCTGCGGGTATATGGTCTCTCAGTTTCAGGTGCATAAAATGTAAAAATGTCTGACATAATATTCCATCTTACCCCAAGACTTCGCTGATCAGGTAGGTCATCCACAAACAAGTCAAGATTTTGTAGATCCTTAGCTCGATCTTCCATTAAGAACGCATCCATCACCTCAGCTTTGTTAGAGGCCACTTTGTGGAGCCTAAGATTTGAAGCTGCTAACATTTCCTGTGTTCTCTTAAGGAGATCAATTGCTTCCTCCACAGTGGGGACAGACTTTAAAGCATTATCCATATAAAAGTCTCTTTGAATAAAGCGGCACACATCACTGCCATACTCTTTATCTCCTTCTTGTGCAACTCGCCTTAGACCATAAATGGCCACAGCAGGTGAGGGACTATTACCAAAAACATGCACCCTCATTCTATGGTCAACAACCCTTTTGTCCTGGTCACTGTCCTCATACCATAGAAAGCGCAAAACATCCCTACAATCTTCTCGCACTAGAAAACAATGAAACATTTGCTGAATGTCAGCCGTAAGTGCAACGGGGTTCTTCCTAAATCTTATAAGGATACCCAACAGGCTATTATTCAAGTCTGGCCCAGAGAGCAGCACATTGTTAAGGGAAACCCCTTCAAATTGAGCACTAGAATCAAAAACCACACGTATTTGGGTGGGCTTTTGTGTGTGGTACACTCCGAAGAAGGGCAAATACCAGTACTCCTTACCTTCTTGAACCGGAGGCGCAAGCTCTGCATGACAGCTATCCAACATCCTTTTCATGAATTCTAGAAAATGAGCTTTCATCTCTGGATGTTTCTCAAGGGTGCGGCTTAGAGATCTAAAACGATTCATAGCATATACACGATTATTAGGCAATTGCCTACGTGCTTTGCGAAAAGGAAGTGGGGCCACCCAGCTGTTGCTGGAGTCTTGGAAGAATTCATTCAACATAGTTTTGAGAAACAAAAGATCTTCCATAGAAGGTGCAGGTTTGTGATCACTTTTTGTTTGGTAGAAAACCGACTGTCCAAGTTTCTCCCCATTTGCTCCAGTCAGATGGCTTTCACTGGGAATGCGGCAGAAGAGTTGGAGCTGCTCAGAAGGGATGAACCTCTCTTTGACCATCATATGGCTCTCGCATGGGTGAAAGAGACTTGGCCTACCATTATCCAGGATGTAAGTTTTCATGCTAGTGACCTCTGAACGCCTGTGTGTACCACCCAGGCACACATCACCAATTATTACCCAGCCCAAGTCCAATTTTTGGGCATATGCTGCATCATGGGGCCCATTGATCTGCTTACGGACTTTATGCACCCTTAACATGTCCCTTCCCAGCAACAGCAGAATTGCTGCTTCTCTATCACGAGGTGGTATTTCATTGGCGATTGCCTTGAGGTGATGGTGATTGTGAGCAGCTTCTGGAGTAGGAATTTCATCCCTGTTGTCAGGGATCATATAGCATTCTAGGAGTGTGGGCAAAGGAAGACTTACTTTTTCATCTAATGACTCTATGATATAACCAACCGCTCGCCTGCCAGTAGTCTCAGCTATTCCAGAGCAGGTTTTCAATGTATATGCAGCTGAAGGTCCATCTATGTTGAAAATGTCAAAAAAATCTGGCCGAGCTAGGGACCTATTGCTTTGGTCATCCAGCATGGCATACATCCTCCTGCTTTTGCTGCGGTCACTGGCTGGATAAACATTCACAAGGCATATTTTTGCACAGGATTTCCCACTAAAGCCTTCACCACACACCTCAGTGCATTTGGACGTAATAGCGTCATCTGCTGCTTCTTTCTTCTCCCCGCCATGCTGTGCGAGGGGAGAAGGGGACTTGGACAGCCAAGGAGCTGGGCCTGGATGGAGGGCAGCTGAATGCCTGTCACTCTCACATTCAGAACATTTGACACTTGTTTCACAACATCTGGCAACATGTTTGGTTGATGCGCAGCATTTGAAACAGATGTTATGTGTTTTTAATATTCTTTTCCGTTCATCGAGGGGCATCTCTCTAAAGCCTCTGCACTTTCTCAGAGGGTGAGGTTTGCGATGAACTGGACATTGTCTATCTGGGTCATCATTGGCTGAGGAATTGGAACAGGGAGTAATATCTGTTTTGTGTACAGACACTGGCTTACGGGCATCACTGTGACTCTCGACGAATCTCTCTCTCTTGTTTGGGTTAACAGTGAAGGACGGGAGAGTAACGCTGGGGTCATTACGTGCCTTAGCTTCACCGCGTATGAACTGCAAAAAGAAGGAAAATGGGGGAAAGGTGACCTTGTGTTCTTGCTTATAGCGGGAGCCCTGCATCATCCACTTCTCCTGAAGCGCATATGGGAGCTTTTCTACTATTGGGTTAACACCTCTAGCAGTGTCCAAGTAGGAAAGCCCTGCTAAAAAACCATCTTGTTTTGCAGCCTCAACCTCAGACAGTAAATCACTCAGTTCCCTAAGCTTTTGGTGTTCTTTTAGTAATATTTTAGGAAAATTGTCCAGTTTTGCAAGCAGAGCACTTTCTATGGCTTCTGGCGACCCATAAATCTCCTCCAATCTCTCCCAAATGCGCTGCAGCCCAATAGACAAGTTCCGCACATTCGCTGACTTGATGCGACGCGCATGTTCTGCAGATTCTGTCCCAAGCCATTTAATCAATAAATCTATCTAATAAATCTACCCAATGTCTCTATGGCATTAACGAATGTGAATTTCCAGGCCAAATAATTCTCGGGCCGGTCATCAAACTTATTTAGTCCAGATGATATCAATTGGCTTCGTACCAGATACCTTGCTAAATCTGATGAGGCATGGTCACGAGAGTGTCCAGCAGTTTCATCCATGTGGTGGTTATAACGACTGGGGCAAGGTGTTAGCACAGGCAGGCTCCGAGCACTGCTTGGCTGATTACTTAAAAGGGTAGGATGGCTCCTTTGCCTTAAAGGAGACTCTTTATTGTGTACAGTAGTATCTGCAGGATGACCTGATGCCAGATAGCTTGCTTCTTCTCGGGCTATATTTTCATCTGCTACCAGGTTGAGGACACACATGTCCGGAATGGGGCCATTATTCAAACATCCTTCCCTGAATGAATGCCTGCCGCTATGCTCATTTACATACTGTTCAGTACGCTGCTGTGGGCTCTGTGCTGGCAGTAACTGGGATCCGAGTTCAATTTCTGCGGCCTCTAAGTTTGCAACTGCAGCCTCCATCACAGCTGCTTCAGCCAGCTCAGCCTCTGCCTCTCTCTCTTTCTCCAGAGCATCTAACGTGGCTTCTAGACGGGCCTTTTCCATTCTAAGTTCAATCTCCTTCTTTGAAAAGGCAGCTCTAGCTTGGGCAGCTTCTGCCTTAGCGCGTGCTTTGGCTGCTGCTACACTGACATTTGAAACAGCAGAAGATTTAGTCGAACGACAAGCAACAGATCTAACTTCCAATTCTTGAAGCTCCATTTTACATGGACAACTGGACAATGTAGTAACTGTAACTCCTCTAGCAATTCTTGAGCAAATTACTGCGCTGTTATTTCTGCCTTAAGATGCCTTATAAGACAATGGAGTCAGAGCCACTGAGCAATCTTGCTTGTAGGTCTCCCTTTTCACTGTACTGGCCTCACTGAATCTCCTGTTCAATTATCCAGCAAGCTAAACACCTTCATGCAATAATTCCCGGAACCACGAAGTGATGTAGAGAATGTTTAATTACAAAAATGGTGTGAAACTGTAAATACAAATACAAACAAACACTAATAAGTACTTGTATAAGTAACATAGAGTAAATACAGCAGCATTTATAACTAAGAGCTTAACAGCCGAAAGCTTAGTAAATTTATGTAATGAAATACAACATTTACTTTGACACTCCTTAACCAAAGTTACTTAAACAAAGACTATAAAACTAGAAAAAAGAGAACTTACAGGGAATGCCTTCACAAGGGCTAACTAAGCAGGATGGCGAAGGATTGTTTGAGAGTACAAACACAGAGGTAATAAACACACCATGCTTACTGCTGCTGCACTCACTTCCTACTTCCTGCCTCCTGTCACATGGCTTCCTGCTTGCAGCAGTAGCATTAGGATTTTTATATTAGGATTACAAAGGTTTGCAAAAACAATTAGAACCAGAACAGTTATAGAGAGAAGGATTAGGGAAGAGGCCACCATAAGGGAGGAGCATGTTTGGATTGACGCCAGGGAGGTGAAGAACTGATGCAATCTTTGCATTGAAACAGCTCATAAACAAGCATCAAGAAAAACAGAAAGGTTTGCATATGGTGTTTATTGATTTGGTGAAGGCTTATGACAAGGTGAAACTTTAAGAGGTCTGCATGAGGAAGAAAGGTGTACCAGAGAAGTATGTGAGAACTATCCAGAATATGCATGAGGGAGTGATGACTTGGAGAAAAAGCAGTGCTGGGGTAACAGTGTCTATGTGTTCATACCTCTTTAATCTTGTTATGGATGTGTTGTGGCACAGGATAAAAGACCAATCCCTCTGGTGCATGGTTTTTGCTGATGTCACTGTGTTGTGTATCACCAGAAAAGAGGAAGTTAAAAGGAAGAAAAAGGGCTTTCGAAGACAGTGTATTAAAGATGAATAGGAAAAAGACAGAATATACAAGATTTAATGATAATCAGAATTCAGAAGTTAGCCTGCAAGGAGAGCTATTGAAACGAGCGAATAAATGTAAATACCTAGGATCAGTGGTAGCCTGTAGTAATAGGTTTGAAGTGTGCCACCATAATCTGTGAAGTTTATTCCAAAGTTAAAGGCACACACACCAGCTGACAGGGTGAAACTAGCCAGTAAAATGGACAAAAACATGTGAAAAGATGACTCAGGCAGGCTTGTTGCCCTATTTGGTGATACAGCCTAGGCTCCCTGTCTGCTATTTAAAGTTCTTTCAGGCAGAGAATTTTGGTTGATTAGACCCACTATTTTCAGGCCATGAGTGATAAAACAGTAGAACAGTCACAGTCCAGAAATAACATAAGATGGCTCTGATGGCAGTTTTACATACCTGGCAATGTTCATAAAAACTCAAGTATATAAAATGAGTAGAAACCATCTAAGAGCTAGAAGCCGTCTCCATGCTGCCAAACAATCTGCTACATGGACATGTAATCGTTAGCGTTCCCCACTGAAGAAAAGGATGATAATTGTATTGTTCAAAAGGCTCAATCTAGATATATCTCTCTGTTATAATAAAAAAAACTAGAGTCGAGACGTGATCTTCTCGGAAGACACTTTGACATCCAACGAGAGACACTTTAATGTCCCACAAGACAAAGCAGTGAGAAAAAAGGAGAGCTGTTGTACAGGCTTTTAAATGATCGACGCACAGCAAGCAGCTAATCCATCCGCATCTCCTTAGGGTGCGTTCAGAATGTGAGTGGCAGAGGCACAAAGTGGCTTTTGCGTAGTGCGCCCCTCGGGGTGGGGCTGGGTGAGCGAAGCGAGCAGGGGGCTTTTCCCCCTAGTATGTATAAATACTATTTTTTCAGAGTGCAGGTTATCTTTTAAACCAAGTTAAATACATATATCTCTTTTTGTACCATATTGCTCCCATCTGATTATTTCCGCCATGGTTACTAAAGGAATGTGTATAGCTCAAGTCTGTTCTGCATCAATAAAGGACACTGTCCCAGGGAGCAAGCATCCCCTGATGGAGACATAGCCCGAGATGGAAAACCTGATGCAAAGATAACCCATAGAGGGCAGTGTGCATGGAATAACTGGAAGAAGGTATCAGGAGTATTATGTGATTGAAAAATTAAAGTGAAGGTTAAAGGTAAAGTTTCTAAGACAGTGATAAGACTAGCAGTAATGTTTGGAGCTGAGACATGGGCACTAAAGGGAGTTCAGCAGAAGAAGTTAGATGTGGCAGAAATAAAAATGTTGAGGTGGATATGTGGAGTTACAAAAAGCTCAGAATAAGAAAAAAGACAATCAGAGGTACACCAAAGGTGGGAGAAAGAGTAGTGGAAGTTCAGGAAAGCGGATTGAAGTACAGTAATCCCTCCTCCATCGCGGGGGTTGCGTTCCAGAGCTACCCGCGAAATAAGAAAATCCGCGAAGTAGAAACCATATGTTTATATGGTTATTTTTATATTGTCATGCTTGGGTCACAGATTTGCGCAGAAACACAGGAGGTTGTAGAGAGACAGGAACGTTATTCAAACACTGCAAACAAGCATTTGTCTCTTTTTCAAAAGTTTAAACTGTGCTTCATGACAAGACAGAGATGACAGTTCTGTCTCACAATTAAAAGAATGCAAACATATCTTCCTCTTCAAAGGAAACAGAGAGGAAAGCAAACAAATCAATAGGGCTGTTTGGCTTTTAAGTATGCGAAGCACTGCCAGTACAAAGCTGTTGAAGGCGGCAGCTCACACCCCCTCCGTCAGGAGCAGGGAGAGAAAGAGAGAGAGAGACAGAGAAAAACAAAGTCAAAAATCAATACGTGCCCTTTGAGCTTTTAAGTATGCGAAGCACCATGCAGCATGTCGCTTCACGAAGCAGCTGCACACAGAAGGTAACGACGTGAAGATAATCTTTCAGCATTTTTAGACGAGCGTCCGTATCATCTAGGTGTGCGACCAGCCCCCCTGCTCACACCCCATACGTCAGGATCAGAGAAAGTCAGCGCAAGAGAGAGAGAGAGAGAAAGTAAGTTGGGTAGCTTCTCTGCCATCTGCCAATAGCGTCCTTTGTATGAAATCAACTGTGCAAACCACATGAGGAAGCATGTACCAGAAATTAAAAGACCCATTGTCCGCAGAAATCCGCGAACCAGCAAAAAATCCGCGATATATATTTAAATATGCTTACATATAAAATCCGGGATGGAGTGAAGCCGCGAAAGGCGAAGCGCGATATAGCAAGGGATCACTGTAGTACGGATATGTGATGAAGACAGACATGAATATATGTGCAAAAGAATAATAGAAATAGAAGTATTCTCTTAGGGGAAAAGAAAGTGAGAAAGGCCAAAGCAGAGATGTACGGATAAAGTAAAAGAAGACCTGAAGGAAAAGGACTTGATTAACGAGGGGGTGCAGGACCGAGCTCTTTGGTGAAGGCTGATCAAGCACATCAAAGTGGGAAAAGCTGAAGGGGAAGAAGAAGATCAGATGGCTTAACATCTATTACAGAGCTCATTGTGTGGTGATTGCTTACTTGGAGAAAGAAAAGGAAGGACAGGAATTGAAGGTTAGTACATTTGAAAGAGACAGTACTGCTGCAAATAAATTATTTCATTGAAGGTCGCTCACGGCACAGCAAGCATCTTGTGGGGGGGCAGGAACAATCTCTGGACAGGGTGCTGGCTCGTCACTATCACTGCGCCACCGTGTTCCCATGTTTAATAACATGCCTTAAGTCCTATCATCATGAAATTATATCAAGTATACATCTCAGTATTTTAATTATTCAGAGAGCTGTAATATCACAAATGTAATGGATTCTGTGTCCAGTCGGAGGAAGAGAAAGCCCGTTTAAGAAGTACATAGTGATTCACACACATACAGTGGGGCAAAAAAGTATTTAGTCAGCCACCAATTGTGCAAGTTCTCCACCTTAAAAAGATGATAGAGGCCTGTAATTTTCATCATAGGTATACCTCAACTATGAGAGACAAAATGAGAAAAAAAAAATCCAGAAAATCACATTGTCTGATTTTTGAAGAATTTATTTGCAAATTATGGTGGAAAAAAAGTATTTGGTCAATAACAAAAGTTCATCTCAATACTTTGTTATATACCCTTTGTTGGCAATGACAGAGGTCAAACGTTTTCTGTAAGTCTTCACAAGGTTTTCACACACTGTTGCTGGTATTTTGGCTCATTCCTCCATGCAGATCTCCTCTAGAGCAGTGATGTTTTGGGGCTGTCACTGGGCAACACAGACTTTCAACTCCCTCCAAAGATTTTCTATGGGGTTGAGATCTGGAGATTGGCTAGGCCACTCCAGGATCTTGAAATGCTTCTTACGAAGCCACTCCTTCGTTACCAGGGCGGTGTGTTTGGGATCATTGTCATGCTGAAAGACCCAGCCACGTTTCATCTTCAATGCCCTTGCTGATGGAAGGAGGTTTTCACTCAAAATCTGACGATACATGGCCCCATTCATTCTTTCCTTTACACGGATCAGTCGTCCTGGTCCCTTTGCAGAAAAACAGCCCCAAAGTATGATGTTTCCACCCCATGCTTTACAGTAGGTATGGTGTTGTTTGGATGCAACTCAGCATTCTTTCTCCTCCAAACACGACGAGTAGAGTTTTTTTCATCTGACCATATGACATTCTCCTAATCCTCTTCTGGATCATCCAAATGCTCTCTAGCAAAATTCAGACGGGGCTGCACATGTACTGGCTTAAGCAGGGGGACACGATTGGCTCTGCAGGATTTGAGTCCTTGGCGGCGTAGTGTGTTACTGATGGTAGCCTTTGTTACTTTGGTCCCAGCTCTCTGCAGGTCATTCACTAGGTCCCCCAGTGTGGTTCTGGGATTTTTGCACACCGTTCTTGTGATCATTTTGACCCCACGGGGTGAGATCTTGCGTGGAGCCCCAGATCGAGGGAGATTATCAGTGGTCTAGTATGTCTTCCATTTTCTAATAATTGTTCCCACAGTTGATTTCTTCACACCAAGCTGCTTACCTATTGCAGATTCAGTCTTCCCAGCCTGGTGCAGGTCTACAATTTTGTTTCTGGTGTCCTTTGACAGCTCTTTGGTCTTGGCCATAGTGGAGTTTGGAGTGTGACTGTTTGAGGTTGTGGACAGGTGTCTTTTATATTGATAACGAGTTCAAACAGGTGCCATTAATACAGGTAACGAGTGGAGGACAGAGGAGCCTCTTACAGAAGAAGTTACAGGTCTGTGAGAGCCAGAAATCTTGCTTGTTTGTAGGTGACCAAATACTTATTTTCCACCATAATTTGCAAATAAATTCTTTAAAAATCAGACAATGTGATTTTCAGGATTTTTTTTTCATTTTGTCTCTCATAGTTGAGGTATACCTATGATGAAAATTACAGGCCTCTCTCATCTTTTTAAGTGGGAGAACTTGCACAATTGGTGGCTGACTAAATACTTTTTTTGCCCCACTGTAGAGTACATAGAAGAACACATTCAAAACAAAGCATTCAATGTGCTGCTTTAGTTATGATAATATTTGAGAAACTAGTAAACTAAAATGATTTAAAGATGAAGTTTATGATGTTCTACTTTAATGACAAAATAAACTATGTGATTAAAGTGGAAATTTCAATATTAAAGTTGACAATTCGAGCTTTTTTCTCACTGTGTCATATGACACTCAGACGGTGGGCTATGACTCGCCTTTTCACAGCGACTTTGATATCTGACTTCTTTTTTATTTCGGGCACTGTGCAATTTTGTAAATTTGAGCTTTCAAGTTTCTCTGACACTCTATGTCACTCGATCAACTTCCTTTTGTTGTTTATACCACTGTTTAAACCAACAAATAGTACATTTTTCCTTGCCTCCACTTGGTATTCGATGAAATTCTTCTGTTTTCTCCTGTGCTTTTGCCATTGTCTTTTCACAGAACACTCAGCTTAAGGGCTATTTATAATGATTTGCATATTCAAAGAGGCGTAATTCTGGGAGGAGTTGGGTTGGGGAGCAGGCGCATGCACATGCATTACTGTTAACACTGATTTATGGAATGGAAGAACGTGGCAGTTGGCGTTCACACAGATTTAGGCATCTGGATTTTTTTGTGCGTATGCGCATTTCCGCTTTTGTCTTTACGCCATGTTTTAGTGTAAATTCTACGCATGGCATTATGCATGAGGCCCCTGGAAATTTCTGATAGACTTTGGTCATACATAGTAATGTGACATTTACAAATTCTTCCTTTGTCTTTTCTTCTCTGATGTGGTAAAAAACAATCTTTATTTTGTGGTGTCTAATAATAGTGAATATTATTCCAAAGTGCTACAGTACCAGTTATTTGATAGGTTGCATTCATTTGTAACATGGAAAGACATGTGCCCTGTTCTGTTCTTTCAATGTACTGCACCAAATTCATCAGATGGCACCTCGGAGACCAGTAACATGAACTAGTGATGAGAAGAGGAAGCCTTGTGAAATACCAAAATATCGGAAGTGTTTGTGTCAGAAATCATTTTCTGGTTTCAAAGCATTTGGTATATACCTGTTTAGTGACATCTCCTGACCATTTGTATTAAAGGTACACAAACTGACAATACAGTTGAACAAATAATTATTGAAAATTCAGACATTGGAAGCTACTGGCAAACACTGTTTGTTGTTGGTAATCCTTAGCATCAAAAAATAAAAGTATTAACAAACATAATTAACATTAAATCCTATCTCTAGTAAAATATACATTGTTGTTTAACAATAAATAATAAACTGGGGTTCATGCCTAAGCCAAGTCAAAAAGGCTAACAGGAATGTTGCAGATACTTTTTTGTCATCAGCACACTATCAAATACACATGACACTCCAAGGTAAGCATTGTTAGTATTCAATGATTTACATCATTTGGTTGATATGTACTGTATATTTAAAGTGTAATGTGACATGACACTCCAAGGTAAGCATTGTTAGTATTCAATGATTTAGATCATTTGGTTGATATGTACTGTATATTTAAAGTGTAATGTAAATAAAAAAATGTTCTGCATAACTAATACCAACTGTCACTCAAACAGAAGTAGTGTCCTGGACATTAACTAGAACACTAGCAGCCAATGCAGACAACTGTGATGAAAAGATAACTCAGCAATTCATTTGGAGATCAAAATTAAAATCTATTCAAATACTGCAGCAGCAAAGAGCAGTGGAAATAAGCACATCTGGACCTGCTTTCAAAAAAATACATTTGACTTACCAGCAACATCCAGTCCTTGTGAACACATTCTTTCAAAGCTCAAATAGGTGATCAGTAAATTTCATTTTGGCCACAGCACAGCATCAGAAACTATTTTCTTAAATATAGAATATGGTTCTCCTTACTGTACTATCCATAACCTATATTCCAGTTCCAGAAACACAATCCTTGTCCCTAGCAACTTTACCATGTACCCCTATCTCTTGCCAATAATGTCGTCCAAAGAAAGCATCAACCAGATGAATTTAATATTTAATAATTCTAACCCACAAACCCACAATCTACCTATTCGTAATATTGTTTTATCATACAGATGAAACAAGACACGCATTTACGTTTGATATATCTTCATCAAATATAATAATGACTAGCTGTGCTACCCATTTAAAACTGGTTGAAATCTAATTAATCAATATAGATCTCAGTGTTAATGTTTACAGTAAACCATCTATTGAAATGTAAACTGCTCAAAAAAATTAAAGGAACACTTTGAAAACACATCAGATCTCAATGGGAAAAAATCATGCTGGATATCTATACTGATATGGACTGGGCAATGTGTTAGGAATGAAAGGATGTCACATTGTTTGATGGAAATGAAAATTATCAACCTACAGTGGGCTGAAATCAAACATACCCCGAAAATCAAAGTGAAAAAATGATAGTCCATTTTGCCAAAATTTCATTACAGCAACTCAAAATCATACTCAGTAGTTTGTATGGCCCCCACATGCCATACATGCTCCTAATGAAATGACGGATGGTGTCCTGGGGGATCTCATCCAAGATCTGCACCAGGGCATCACCAAGGTCCTGCACAATCTGAGGTGCAACCTGGCAGCATTGGATGGACCGAAACATAATGTTCCAGAGGTGTTCTATTGGATTTAGGTCAGTGTGGGGGCCAATCAATGGTATCAATTCCTTCATCCTCCAGGAATTACCTACATGAGTCTGAGCATTGTCATGCACCAGGAGGAACCCAAGACCCACTGCACCAGCATAGGGTCTGACAATGGGTCCAAGGATTTCATCCCGATACTTAATGGCAGTCAAGGTGCTGTTGTCTAGCCTGTAGAGGTCTGTGCATCTCTCCATGACCATCACTGACCCACTACCAAACTGGTCATGCTGAATGATGTTATGTTAAGCATAACATTTTCCACGGCTTCTCCAGACCCTTTTATGTCTGTCACATGCCAATTGAGCTCCACGATGCCAGGCAGTGAGCACTTGCCCACTAGAGGACATCCTGTTCCTTCTTGCCCAAAGGAGCAGATACCGGTGCTGCTGATGGGTTAAGGACCTTATATGGTCCTGTCCAGCTCTCATAGAGTAACTGCCTGTCTCCTGGAATCTTCTCCATGCCCCGGAGACTGTGCTGGGAGACTCAGCAAGCCTTCTGTTAATGGCATGTATTGATGTGCCATCCTGCAGAAGTTGGACTACCTGTGCAACAGTTTAAGGGTGCAGGTATCTCCTCATGCTACCAGTAGTGACACTGACCATAGCCAAATGCAAAACTAGTGAAAAAAAAAGAAAAAATTAGGAGGGAAAAATGTCAGTGGCCTCCACCTGTTAAACCATTCCTGTTTTGGGGGTCATCTTATTGTTGCCCTTCTAGTGCACCTGTTGTTAATTTCATTAACACCAAAGCAGCTGAAACTCATTAACAACCCCCTCTGCTATTTATCTGACCAGATCGATATCCAGCAGTTTCACTGACTTGATGCTATCCTCTGATTAAAAAGTGTTCCTTTAATTTTTGAGCAGTATATTTTGCAATTGAAGTAGTAATAAGAACCACTACATTTGTCATTCCAACAGATGGCACATCCCAAACATTTGTATTAATATGCATATGTCTAAGTTACATGCCATCTGGTATGGGATGCATAAAAGCAGTATTAACGTTTGTAAAGTGCCATCTGTTGGAAAGACAGAGATATAGCAACCTGAGAGAAACACAGGTACACAGACCCACAGACACTTATCCTTTTATTAAGATGGATAAATAGCATTGATAACAATAATAAGAGGCAAAAGGGGAACTGTTATGAGAAGAGGTTGAGTATGATGGTGACAGAGTTGTGATTTATTCCCTAAAACTCTTTTTTTGCAGTATTATGTACTCTACTTTTCAGAATTTGTCATATGTATCATTTAGTGGTTTGATTTTTCAACACTAATCAGCAGCACAATCATTTCAAATGGAATGCCGATCTAGATTTATTTCAACTGACAACTCGAGTTTTTGAAAAATGATGGTGACATACACAGCTCAAATAAAATATGAGGTTGGGTTCTGAAACTTGAGAGCAACACACACAGTACAACTAAAGCTAAATGAATGACATTTTGAAACACTAAGCTGACAAAAGTGTGTTTTTTAAACTCAAGGGTGATATGAAAAGTTCAAACACAGCACGGTGATTGAGGTTTTGAAACACTGGTGTGACATGCAGAGTGGGAATACAGTGTGATACAACATTTTGAAAGTCAGGGGTGGCATGCCTTTTTAGTCATTCTGGTGTATATTTGAGATGGGTTTGTTGCTTGTCATATTACAATACTATTTGTTTAGTTTAGGGCAGATTTCAAAATCCTCCTTTTAACATATAAAGCATTAAATGGCCAAGGTCCGGCTTACTTGTCTGAACTTATCATGACTTACAAACCAGAGCACACATTAAGATCTCAAGATACCGGTCTGCTTATGGTTCCAAGGATTAATAAAATAACAATGGGAGGTCGAGCTTTTAGTTACATGGCCCCTAAACTGTGGAATGGTCTGCCTGCTTCTATAAGAGATGCCCCTTCCTTCTGTCTCAGCTTTTAAATCCCGGCTGAAGACACACTACTTCAGTTTAGCATATCCTGATTAGAGCTGCTGATTAGCTGTACAGACTGCATCTCTGTTGTTAGTCATTAGCACTTATAACTGTCATGTTACTTATGTTTAATTGTATACTAACCCACACTTATTCTGTTTTTCTTCTCGGTACTCAAATGTGGCACTTGGTGCCACGGCCCAACTGTCAAGTTGTTTTGCCTGCATAAGGTAAAGTCATCCCTGATGGAGGATCACAGGAATCGTGGGGTAGAGGGGTCCTTTCATCAGTTTGGCTGGCCCAGCACTGTTTCAGCCATGGAATGGCCAAATGGGGGAGGCCACTTGATGGATGTCTCCAGGACTCTAAATATATCCAAATCTTATTATGTGATATCATCTGTGTATTGTATTGTATTGTATTGTATTGACCCCCTTCTTTTGACACCCACTGCACGCCCAACCTACCTGGAAAGGGGTCTCTCTTTGAACTGCCTTTCCCAAGGTTTCTTCCATTTTTCCCCTACAAGGTTTTTTTTGGAGTTTTCCCTTGTCTTCTTAGATAGTCAAGGCTGGGGGGCTGTCAAGAGGCAGGGCCTGTTAAAGCCCATTGTGGCACTTCTTGTGTGATTTTGGGCTATACAAAAATAAATTGTATTGGAGGCAAGGTTTCATAAGATTTGCACTTGGTAGAACAAACCTTCGTGAAGCATCATAGCATTCTAAGCCATTGTGCTGTAAATTGTTGAAATTGTTGTGAGGTTACCAAACTGACACCCATCCCTCTAGTGATATTTTTGTAATTCTATTAAAATTATATACTCAGTATGTATATTTCAGTGACAGATGAAAACAGTATTCTATAAATCAAACAATATATGATCAATTTTTGCAGCTGTAAAATAATTTCCTTTGTCTAAAACAGTGTCAAAAAATAAAAGTACAAAAAATAATATATTGTGTTTCACTGCAAAATGTATCCAACTTCATATCTGAGGTTTTGAAGGCATTGGTGTAGAAAGAACACTGAAACTTGAGTGTCATACTGAATGTACATTTTTAAAAAATATAAACTACTGTCCAGTATGCTCAAATGTGTGTTTTCGTTTCTGAGCATCATAAATTTCACTTCTTTTAGGGCAGATGGGAGTTAGTGGTTTCAGCCAAATCATTATCTTCCAAACACCCAGCAGGACATGGGAAACTTCAATGTTAGCATCTTTTAATTGTATTGAGTTATTGGATTATTTTTTTGTTAGGTATTTTTGAATAGCTGACCATTGAGTATAATCCCTCCTTCAGTCCTTCGGACCACCCCCAGCTGTTCGCAACAATATCTAGACATTTCTAAAGGCACTTTTCTTGAGTTGGCTGTTACATTTGCTTAAAATTACTTAATTTATGTAGTATTGATAATAAACTAAATGCTCAAAAATCAAGTGGGTTGTGAATTTGTTTTCCCTTCTTATGGAAATTGTGGACCATTAACAATGTGTACTGTCCTAAGTGGAACCTCGTGAGCTTTTTATGATCGTCACTAATGGCAAGTGCTTCTCAGATTGTTTATTAATACAGTGGAACCCGAAGTAATTTCCCCCACAGGATTGTATGTAAATACAATTAATCCGTTCCAGACTGTACGAACAGTATGTAAATATATTTTTTTAAAGATTTTTAAGCACAAATATAGTTAATTATACCATAGAATGCACAGCATAATAGTAAACTAAATGTAAAAACATTGCTTAACACTGAGAAAACCTTGAACAACAGAGAAAACTAACATTGCAAGAGTTTGCGCTATAGCACTACGAAGCACTCGCTAAAAACACTTTTTTTTAAATGAGTTTTAAGCACAGGGAAAAAAACGAAAATTTGAAAAATCTGAAATTTAATAAACAACCAAGAAAAGTAACATTGCAACAATGTACGCTACGAACCGATCGCTGTAAACAGAAGTGAAGTGGAGGTTAAAATCCAATAGAAAAAAGTCTTCATTAAATACAACAAGGTTAAAACAATGCTCGAATCAGTCTCTTTAAAAACAAGCCCGGTGCATTCTTTAACTGCCTTCTTGGCCTTATGCCAGCCCTCTCTCTCTTGCGCGTGCGTGTGTATGTCTCTCACTCGCTCGCTCGCGCTCTCTCTCTCTCTCTGTCTCGCTTGCTGCACAGGGAATGCACAGGGAGAGACTGAACACGTGCGGAAATCATCGGCACGCACAAACCGAAAGCGAAATTGGCTTGTTCGTATACCGAGTGTGTGGTCGTGAACAGATGCAAAAGTTTGGAAAACTTTTTTGGTTGTAACCCAATTTGTACGTGTACAGAGACGTTCGTGAACCGAAGTTCCACTGTACATTTTAACAAGATTTATTTTAATGTAACGTAATTTAAATTAGTAAGCATATTACTAAAGTTCTGTACGCATGAAAATATAAAACATTTTGGCAGAATAAACAAAAAGTAAGAAGACCTTTATAGTTTTTTTTTTTTTTTTGTTTAAAATATAAAAATCATTGTCTCAAAAGTTATGCTTTGTGGATTTGAGGAACATTTCAATATACAGAAAATTACACTATTACACTTCTAAAGGTGTGCATTGTCAGAGACTCCAACAGATTGTAGAAAACGTTTTGCCTTAAAACCAATTAACTGTCCAAAATGTTTCCAGGGCAAGATCCAACCTGCAAACGCTGCAATCAAGTTCCAGCCTCACTGGGTCACATGTTTTGGGCCTTGGATTGGATTTTTAAGTGCCTTTCAGACAGCCTTGGTGTCACAATCCCTTCTAACCCATTAACAGCTGTGTTTGGTGTTCTTCCAGATGGGCTTAAAGTGGAGAAGGACAAAGAAACTGTGATTGCCTTTACTACACTATTGGCATGCAGACATATTTTGCTAAGATGGAAGAATCCTAACTCTCCTCTTTTAAATCAGTGGGTAACCGATGTTTTATATTATTTGAAATTGGAAAAAATCTAATTCTCACTTAGAGGATTTGTGCAGAACTTTTTCAAAACCTGGCAGGATCTAATCAATAATATTTTAGAATAAGCTCTTAAAGCACTGAGGAAGCAGATTCTCTTCCCATTTCTTTTTCTTCTCCATTTATCTTTATCCGCCTATTACACTCATCAATTTATTTATTTTTACTAGCTTTTAATTTTACTCCGTTGGCCATGCTCTCTTTCTCAGGGGTGGGGGTTGATTTGTTTTCAATCCTATTTTTTGTAAAAATTGATGTATTTGTATGGAATGATTACAATAAAATCAATAAAATGAAAAAAAAACTATCCACAGGCCAAATAATGCAATCAATCACTTAATAAATAAATAAATAGTGTAGAAATTGCAAGATGAAGCATTTAGTTTGGGACATCAGGAGGAAGCACTGAATTGCCTGACAGCAGTGGCATAAAAGATACCCAGAGGTGTTTCTTACCACACCATGGAGGAATGAGTCTAACTAAAAGTGCAACAAGAGAACACCTCCTGAAGATGACAGAGGAGATTTTTGAAGATGTCATCCAAATTTGTGTCCATCCTCTTTTCAATAAAAGCTTCATGTGTGTTCAGGTTTAGTTTTGTGATGGAGCAGGCTTTCTGAATAAGTTTGCTCAGGCATTGCGCATCTTTTGGACTTAAGTTGCTTCCCAAGAAGACCACAAAGTACATCAATGCTATAATGTAAAACTGACTACTACTAAGTGGTAGAATATTTCCAGCAGCTTCCTGCATACATCAAAATAGCTGTTGTATGACATACAGTATTTGTCATACACTTGAAACCTAATGACCCTACCGTGCCTAAAGATTCTTTGACATGAACATTTGAAACATGCCCTGAAGCAGCATTTACAAAGATCTATGCTTCAAATTCTCATTATGGTGTCGACACTTCAGTATCAAGTGGCCCATACCTAGCATAAGCATGTTCATTTAAAATTGCGTCATTTTGGACGTGTAAGTAGCAAGAGCTGTAATATATATTCTGAATACAAATTTGGCAGAATTTCACACAATCTGTTTTAATGCATACCTTGATAATACTAGAACAACATGACATTTTACATCTTTTGAGACCTTTCAGTAGGCAATGGCTAAAACAGTTTTTTCCATTAAAGGATCTCCGTGTCAGGTCTGTTCTTAGTAAGAACTTTTTTTTACATTGTTTTGAATGAAAGAGTCTTTATAAAATTTACGGTCAGACATTATTTTAATATTTCTTTTAAAAAGATATTTTAAAATGGTTACAAATTCACAGAGTTCAGTTACACTGTTTTCATGTTTGCATTCTTTAACTCCTAATTACATTAGCATTTTTAAAAATAAGCATATAGCTTTTTGAAGTACTGCATCTAATATCAAAGTGAGTTTACTTCAGGTATTATTCATTGGTTGATTTTTAGAAATAATAAAAAACATGCAACATATGAATTTTGGGAAATTATAGTAAATGAAGTATGCGTGAAATGAACAAGGAAAAGAAAGTTCAGTCGCTAGATGCAAATCTTAAAGGCACCCAAAAAAAATCATGCATAAGGCACAAATCCCTGAACAGAAGGTCGGTCCACTATTTTTCTACAAACATAGAATTGACAGCTTACTGAGGAAGTTCTTATTTCTTGTGTATCTCCCCTAATAATGTTTAAGAAAAAGGGGCTAGGATGCACTGGTTTACCTTTTATAAGAAGGTTGAAATGTAGATGTCTTATATTTTCAACAAAACTTACTATTTCCTCTTTACTTACATTTAAATATATTTCAAACACTTTTTTATCTTTCATTCAGTTCTGTAGTGTGTCTGTCCCTGTTGAGGAATATTTCTCTGCTTTAAGCAGATGGTAATCAGTAAAACAGCAGTATTCCATCTGCAGACATATAAAGAACCAAATGGATTTAACCGATCAAAAGGGTCTTATCCTCCTCCTGAAATGTTGACAGCTTACTTACAAGAATCAATGATTTTAAGAGGAGAGATTCACAAGCTGTTTTCACAGGTATAAATCCCTCTTCACTGGTAAAAGTCATTCAAGAAACTATCCCATATCTCATATGAGATATTATGTCATACATATGAGATAGGAATCCATGTTTTTTTCATTTTGTGGTTCAAGGTTCCATGCAATTTCATGTTGTCTGAGAAAATATTTCATACTTCCATTTTTCTTGACCTGCCACCTATTTTGTGACATTTTATTATAACAAATAAAGGCAAAGTTTCTGGGATATGTGGTGGGTTAAGGATGTATTAAGCCATAGCTGTCTAAAGTGGATGCAAATAACAAATGTGCCTGGCCAAAAAACGGGTTCAAGCCTTTTTCATCCTGGCAGGGCATTACCGTCAGTTTATACTAGGCTTTTCAAAAGTGGGTGTAACTTTAATAACTCAGAAAAAAACACCTGTTACTGTAGGATGAAATCCTGAAACCAAAAAGGTATTTTACAACTTAAAATGGCCCTGTATTGATTTATCTTATATTTTTTTCTCTTTTCTACTCTAGACAAATACATTGGACCCAAGAGTAGAAGCTGGGTTAATTCAAATTGTCAACAGACAAAGAATGAATCTGAGGAATGTATGCTGGTGTTGCCTGACTCAACATGTGTTTTGAAATTTGTTTTCCTACACAACTCAGCTGTATCTTTTCCATATTCTCACAATCAAGTAGCTACTGAGATGCTAAGTTGGATTCAGCCAAAGTCAAATGCATAACAAACAAAATTCAAAGCCCAATAAAAGTTTGTACTAAAAACGTTAGTGAAAATTCTAAGAAGAAATTACAAAAAATTCAGGAAAACATTATTACACATAAAAAGGCACCTTTATTGGCTAACTAAAATATTACAATATGCAAGCTTTCGAGGCAACTCAGGCCCCTTCTTCACGCAAGATCCTGTCATTTTTCTTGACTTCTCATTACATTCTTAATGGAAAACTATTTTAAGATGGATGTGGATTACTAGCTACAAATCTCTCTCTCTCTACACACACATTATATATATATATATATATATATATATATATATATATATATATATATATATATATATATATATATATAATGTATAAGTATATACTGTATCTATGCACTTATTATATTTCAACAGTTATTATATTTCTATAACCCTTGTTTATCAATAAATTGTATTATTTTGTTTCTTAAAATTAGCGTACTCCAGTTATCTTGATATACTGTAGATGTAATGGCTGGATACCTGCTTCCTACAACAGAGAGAGGTAATTTAACTAAAGTAGAACCCTTACTGTATTATTTAATTAATTACTACATACTGAAGGCAAGGCCGGTAATTAATTAACCAAATTAAACACGCCTCACTTCCAACACTGGAGACTATGCAACTTCACACTAAAATGAAATTTCAATTTTAGATTTGCAGTAGCAAATCTGAAAACATCTCACCTCTCTTACATCAGTTACTTGTATCCTTAAGAATTGATTTTAAAACACTCCTTTATCATATATACAATACAATACAATACAATAAAATGTATTTATGTATAGCCAAAAATCACACAAGGAGTGCTGCAAAGGTCTTTAACAGGCCCTGCCTCTAGGAATACAAGGACAACCCCCCCCCCCCCAAAAAAAAAAAACCTTTGTAGAGAAAAACAATTGAAGAAATCTTGGAAAAGGCAGTTCAAAGAGAAACCACTTTCCAGGTATGTTGGGAATGCAGTTGGTATCAAAAAAGGGGGTAAATACAATAAAATACACAGAATAGAACAAAAGTAATCATCAAAAGAATTGTGTTCCTTCTTATATTTTGGAGTGCTTGCCCCCTATAGACCCTGTCATAATCTCAGATCCTGAAGAACTGATATGCTTATTATTGCAAGAGCCAAAATTTATAAAAGTATTGAGGTGGCTTTTTAATGTTATGCAGAAAAAAATGTTGAATACTTTACTGAGAGAGATACATCAGGCTAAAACAGTGGAACATTTTAAAAAACTCCTAAAAAGCCCTTTTTTGAAATTCACATTCTAAACATTTTGTTTCTTGTACTGGTTATAATAGATTATAATATGTATTGCAATATAATATAATTTAAAGATTTGCCATCATTACTGTCCTCTTCTATTCTTTATTTTCTCTTACAGGTTTTGTGGTGGTATCTTGTGTCATTGCCATCTGATTAAATAATTCTGCATCGGTCTGTCATATTATATGCCAACTTTTGACAAAAAACAGTGCATCAAAACAGTGAGAGATATTTAGCATGGACACAACCAGATGGACACCAGCAGTTCTTAAAACACACACATTTAATAACGAAGGTCCCAAAACCCAAGTCCTGCACACACACAGTGCTTCCAGCACCACGGACCTTTCAATGTCCGTGGGCCGCTTCTCTTCCATCCACTGGAGCTTCGTCCTCCTCCAGCACCCGATTCCAGTTCCTCGACTGTAGGAAGGCGGCCCCTTTTATATTCACCCGGATGTGCTCCAAGTGCTTGTTGATGACCTTCCGGCAGCACTTCCTGGTGTGGCACCCTCATGCCCCCTTCTTCGGGTTGTCCAATGGAACCGCTCGCACTCCCGTCTTTTCCGCTGACCTCGGGGCTTCCCTCTGCCACCGCAGAAGGTGGCCCGTCACCTTACGTGAGCGCACGGGCTCACGTCTCTCTTTGTGGGAAGCGCCGGCTGTACTGCTCCGGTTCCTCCTTTTCCTCTGGGGCGCCCTGACAGTTTGAGTCTCCCTACGGGAAAGGAAGAGACCCCTCGCCATCTGCAGCCCTGTGGAGCGATGTGAGGCTGACGCTGACTTTGGGAGTAGGGCATTAAGACCACGCGATCAGCCCTCCACGTCACGTCCACTATCGGAGATGCGGCTACTCGGTCACCGGAACCACACAATACCGAGACCCTTTCGCTCACATCTCCATTTCCCTTTACGGTACAGGCACCACCTACCTGCACCGCCACGATCCTCCGACTGGAGAATCCAGCACTGCAACACTTCATCCACTGTCTCAGCGTCTTCCGTGGCATGATCGCCTTTCCCTCCAGCTTGACTATGCAGTCTCGAAGGTCGCATAACACCTGAGAAAACGACTCAGCAAACTGAAGGGAAGAAACCTCCGGATCGCGCTGAGACGCAAGCAAAAACAGAGCATCAGCTGGCAGAGGACTTACCTGTTGATCGGTCCAACGTGCAGGCTGTGCACCGTGGAGTCTCCTTCGCTGCTCCGTCGGGTCCTCCACTGGCTCGGGATGGACATTCGCCGGTCCCGCCTCTGACCAATCATTGATGGGAACACGACACACACCATCCAATCCCTCACCTGCCTAGGGGAGGGACTTCCGGTTCCCAGCTGTCATACTCTTCCTGCTCCCGATGGGGTGCCGAGTCTTGTGGCAGCTCTTCTGTCGCGGCTTCTCAAGATGCGGCGGATCCTCCCTTTCTCTTAGCATCGCCGCCCCAGCTTTGCTGTAAGGATCGGCACACCTCGGCCAGCGATGTGGATCCAGGCAGTCCCTTCCTGCAACACAAACACAAGGCCCAGCACAACTGACCCCCGCGGGTTGTCTGCCATAGGGCCTGGGACTCACCTCCTGGATCCTGGCTCTCGGAGCTCCTTGCTTCCTAGTGGCGGCTTCCTTTGATGTGCCGACCACGTTCTTCACGGTGACGGTGAACACTGGGGAGTCTGTGGCTTCTCTGCCTCACCTGCTGTTCCTCTCCCCCATCGGGTTGAAGATTATGCTTTGGTGAACTGCCGGCGGACTCTGGGTGAGTCGCTCTTCCACCGCGGAGCGTGTGTGTGCCACAATATCGCGGCATGTGTGTGTGGTGGTCGGCTGTGCCGGACTGCTCACAAAATTATTTGTTTGAGGGGTCCCAACCTTGTAACAGGCAGAGAGTCCCATCTGGGATGCCATTGGAAGATAATCAGCCCGGACACAACCAGACAGACACCGGCAGCTCTTAAAACACACACATTTAATAACAAAGGTCCCAAAACCCAAGTCCCGCACACACACAATGCTTCCAGCGCCACAACACCCTTCCACGGGCCTTTCAGTGTCCGTGGGCTGCCTCTTTTCCATCCGCTGGAACTTCGTCCTCCTCCAGCACCCGACTCCAGCTCCTCGACTGTAGGAGGGATGTAGGAAGACTCGGATGTGCTCCAGGTGCTTGTTGATGGCCTTCTGATGGCACTTCCTGGTGTGGCAGAAGTGCCGCACTAACACCCAGAAGCACTCCGGGCATCCCTGGAAGGTCCTTTCTCCACCTGCCCAGGTGTGGAGGAAGTGTAGATCTCCCGGGCTCCATGATGCTCGAAGCGTCCCCTGGCGGCGACCACGGGCCCCACTGGGTTTGAGCCTCTTTGCTCCGTCCCCGTGGTCCCCTCCTTATCCAGAGCAGTTGCCCCCTCGTGGCCCAGGGGACATACAAACTGCCTCCCGGTCCTTCCAGGCATCCCGGCTGGGTCTGGCCTCCAGCCTCCTGCCACAACAGTTATAAAGTACTTTGATACAATTATGCTTGGAAGAATGCCCAGTGGGGGCTGGTCAGTCTTTTGGCCTTGGAACCCCAAGATATTTACTTTCTCCAGTATCTTGTTGGCTGGATTTTTAATTTTATTATCCTCCCCAGTCAGCTAACCACAGCATTGGACTTAATGCAATAACTATTAGAAACTTTAAAAAATAGTTAATTACTATTTAATCCATTATTAAGGACAGATTTTTAAATTGTTTTACTTATCTGTTTATCTGTATTGTGCAAATATCTTTAGTTTTTATTTTTTGTTTTACATATGTTTTTATTATTTTTTCTTTGTAGATGAAACTTCATCTTTAACTTCTTGTAAAGCACTTGCGAGCTACATGCTTTTTATGAAAATGTACAAGAATTGTTGCTATTTTTATTGTTTAAAATAAATATTTCTTAATTTTGCAGAAGAGTTTTAGTAGATTTTGCTTGGATATCTATAATATATTAGCATACTCTCTTCATAGCCAAAGTCTTCTTATTGACAGTAAAATTTGAATAAATGTGTAGCCTTTTTCCTTGCATCAAAGATTATATTAAATATATAATTATACTGCATCAAAAATAAGACAGTGAAAGAAAATGTTTTGTGGTATGGCAGAAGTGGTGTAAATGATTGCAGTGTGAAGTTTCTTTCCTCCTGCAGTACAAAGTTATGCTGAATGGTTAAATAACATCTAAAATGGATTTAAATGAGTTATTATAGGTATGTATATAAAAAAATACCATGTGTGAACTCAAAAGGCTAAAAACAACTGAAGGCATATGCCCTGTCTTCCGACAACTCTGTTCTAAATAAGCAAGCTAAAAAAAACGAATAGATAATTGTTTTTTATTAAAAAGAATAATTCTTTTGTACCGTACATTTAAATGTTTTTGGAAACGCAGAATGTTCATTTCAACAAGCCTCTTGAATTGACTCCAAACATCATGCACCATGGAGTCGATGAGAAAGACGCAGAAAAAAAACTATCCAACAGAAAACACACTTATACAGCTACTATATATTCATAGCACTAAAAGGAACTAAATGAAAGGTATACAGGTACTGTATTAAACTTCTATTAATGTTCCATTAACCCACATCTAGACCATTTCAGTTCTCTACATTAAACTCCATTATGTGTGGCCTGTTTTGAAGATTGTGCAGGTTATTTTTATTTTCTTTTTTAGCAGCTTCCTCAATATTTGTGAGCCTTTAAATTACAGTATTATCTGCAAAGATCACATCCATGTCAATAATGTAAACATATACTAGCGTGTTGTACCGTATTAGCCATTATGAATGTAGAGAAAAGCCAAGCAAAATGACACCTTTTATTGGCTAACTAAAAAGATTACAATATGCAAGCTTTTGAGGAAACTCAGGCCCCTTCTTCAGGCAAGATGTAATCTTGATGATTACATCTTGCCTGAAGAAGGGGCCTGAGTTGCCTCGAAAGCTTGCATATTGTAATCTTTTTAGTTAGCCAATAAAAGGTGTCATTTTGCTTGGCTTTTCCCTACATAATGTAAACAAAATGAGTAATGTTCCAAGCACAGATTCCTGTGGGACTCCACTAAAGACTTTGTTCAATATGCAGCATTATTCCTATATTTATATCTCACTAATCATGGCGTCAAAGAGTAGCGACATGTTGCTGTTGATTACCTCATGCAAATAACAATTTAACTGTACTCTGTATATGTGACAGTATTGATCCTATGAACCCATCAACACCATTTGTAAGTATCATGCTACAAGCAAACGTTTGTGCACTTCAACAAAAGGTTCCAGTCCATCATACAAAAAGGAGCATTTCAACATAGGTGTATTTTAAAAAAAAGGCCAGGTTTATTATCACATGAAACTTAGAAGAATACATGGAGTCAAGATTGCAGTTGTTTAACAGAAATTGCTAAGTGGTGGGATATAAAATGTAAAGTTCAATTGCCAAATGAATAAAGCAGTTGTTGTATTTTTTAGTGGGAGATTTTAGCTTATAAGTTGGTACAGTATAATCTCTAATGAATTGCCTCTTCTTCTTCTTCTTTCAGCAGCTCCCGTTAAGTGGTTGCCACAGCAGATCATCTTTTTCTATATCATCCTGTCCTCTGCATCTTGCTCTTTTATACCCATCACCTGCATGTCCTCTATCACCACATCCATAAAACTTATCTTAGGCCTTTCTCTTTTCCTCTTGCCTAGCAGATCTATCCTTAGCATCCTTTTCCCAATATACCCAGCATCTCTCCTTAGCACATGTACAAATAAATGCAGTCTCACCTCTCTGACTTTGTCGCCAAACTGTCCAACCTGAGCTGACCCTTAAATGTACTCATTCGTAATCCTATCCATCCTCGTCACACCCAATGCAAATCTTAACATATTTAACTCTGCCACCTCCAGCTTTGTCTCCTGTTTTTTAGTCAGTGCCACAGTTTCCAATCTCTGTAACATAACTCATCTCTCTACTGTCCTGTAGACCTTCCCTTTCACTGTTCAATGGAAGGGGTTCTGATAATAATACAAGCTGCAGCATTCTGAACCAATTGAAGTTTGTAAAGGAGTTTGTAAGGAAGACCAGAAAGGATAGAATTATAATAATCAATACGAGATGTGACCAGAGCATAAACAGGAATAGCAGTGCTGGTAGCTGAAAGAGATGGACGTTAATGGCAGATATTACGCAGATGGAAATATATAGACTGAGTAACATTATTAACAAGTAACGTGCAGTGAATAAACTTGATTTATAGTTTTCCTACTCTTTCTCTGCACGGTTAGCATTTGTTTGCTCAGAGGTTGATGCGCTTGCTGCTTCCTGAGCAGCTCTTCTTTTCTCCACCCTAGCGGCACGCTTCTTCTCTTCTTTCTTTCCTGACACTCTTCTCCACCCATTCCACCCTGCCAGCCCTCTCTTTTTCACCCCTCTTTCACAATCCCTGTTACTCTGTACTGTTGATCCCAAATATTTAAACTCATTTACCTTCACCAACTCTATTCCTTGCATCCTCACCATTGCACTGATCTCCCTCTAATTTACACACAAGTATTCTGTCTTGTTCCTACTGACCTTTATTCCTCTCCTCTCTACAGCATATCTCCACCTCTCCAGGGTCTCCTCAACCTGCTCCCTACTCTCGTTACACATCACAATGTCATCAGCAAACATCATAGTCCAGGGGGACTCCTGTCTAATATTGTCTGTCAACCTGTCCATCACCATTGCAAACACGAAAGGGCTCAGAGTCAATCCGTTATGTAATCCCACCTACACATTGAATGCATCTGTCACTCCTACCTCAGACGTCACCACTGTCACACTTCACTTTTAAATATCCCGTACAAAACTTTTATACTTCTCTGCCACTCCTGACTTCCTCATACAATACCACAACACCTCTCGAGGCACCCTGTCATATGTACTTTCTCCAGGTCCACAAAGACACAATGCAATTCCTTCTGGCCTTCTCTATACTTCTCCACCAACACCCTCAGAGCAAATGTCGCATATGTGGTGCTCTTTCCTGGCATGAAACCATATGGCTGCTCACTAATCATCACCTCACTTTTTAACTTAGCTTCCAGTACTCTTTCGCATAACTTTATGCTGTGGCTCATCAATTTTATCCCTCTATCATCTGGACCAACAGCCTTCCCATTCTTCATCCTCTTCATAGTTGTCCTTAGTTCCTCTTTGCTAATCTGTTGCACTTCCTGATTTACTATCGCCACATCATCCAACCTACTCTGTCTCTCATTCTCTTCATTCATCAGTCTCTCAAATTTCTCTCTCCATCTGCTCAACACACCGTCCTTGCTTCTGATTACGGTTCCATCTTTATCCTTTGTTACTCAGTCCCTCTGTCTAGCCAATGGGTACAGGTCCTTTTCTCCCTCCTTGGTGCCCAACCTCTCATACAGCTCATCATATACCTTTTCTGTAGCCTTTATCACCTCTCTCTTCACATTCAACCTTATCTCCTTGTACTCTTGTCTACTTTCTGCATCTCTCTAACTATCCCACTTCTTCTTTATCAAGCTCTTCCTCTGTATTCTCTCCTGTACTTCTCCATTCTACCACCAGGTTTCCTTTTTCTCCTTGCTCTGTCCAGATGTTACACCAAACACCATTCTTGCTGTCACCCTTACTACTTCTGCTGTAGTTGCCCAGCTGTCTGCTAACTTTTTACTGCCACCCAGTGCATATCTTACCTCCTCCCTAAACTCAACCTTGCAGTCTTCATTTTTCAACTTCCACCATTTGATCCTTGGCTCTCCTCCTCTTCTTGATCTCCAGTGTCATTCTACAGACAACCATCCTATGTTGCCTAACTACACCTTCCCCTGCCACCACTTTGCAGTCTTCAATCTCCTTCAGATTAACCCTCCTGCATAGGATATAATCTACCTCTGTGCATCTTCCTCCACTCTTGTATGTCACCCAATGTTCCTCCCTGTTCTTAAAATACATATTCACCACAGTCATGCCCATCCAATTTTTTGCAAAATCCGCTATCATCTGACCTTCTTCATTCCTCTCCTTGACACCACATCTACCCATCACACATCTCCGCTGTTCCCTTCACCAACATGTCCACTGAAATCCACTTCAATCATCACTCTCTGTCCCTTGGGTACATTTTCTATTACTTTGTTCAACTCCCTGCAGAAATCTTCTTTCTCATCCATTGCACACCCAACTTGTGGGACATATGCACTAGCAACATTTACAATCACATGTTCAATTTCCACCTTCATAATCATCACTCTGACACTCTTGACATATGGTTCCTTCAAAATAACCTCTACCCCATTTCTCCTCCCATCCAAACCATGATAGAACAATTTGAATCCACCTCTGATCGACCTGGCCTTACTCCCTTTCCATTTAGTCTCTTGCATGCACAATATATCAACCTTCCTTCTCTCCATCACATCAGCTAACTCTATCCTCTTACCAGTCAAACCACCAACATTCAAAGTTCCTACCCTCAGTTCTACTCTTTTTACCTTCCTCCTCTCCTCCTGTCTCCAGACATGTCTCCCACCTCTTCTTCGCCTTCTTCAGCCAACAGTAGCCCAATTTCCGCCAGCAACCTGTTGGCTAACATTACTTGTGGTGGCCGTTGTTAATCCGGGCCTCAACCAATCCGGTATGCAAATCTGTATTGTTGTCTGCATATTGATCTGGCAAAATTTTACAAAGAATGCATTCCTGACATAACCCTCCCCATTTATCCGGGCTTGGGACCAGCACGAAGAAACTCACTGGTTTGTGCATCCCCTGTGGCTGGGTTTGAATTGCCATTCCTGAAAAATGATTTAGTAAAGAAAGAACTGTGCCACTATGGCAAAATCTTATCCGATACGATTCCTCTGGGATGTAAAACTCCTGATGTGAAGCATGTTATTTCTTGTAGAAGGCAGGTGTTTATGTTACTACATAATGCTAATGGTGGTTTAAGATGGGTGGTTTTGTTTAGTTTCATCCAAATCGAAAAAAATCTTTCAGTTGTGGGAGAGCCAAAAACAAGGTCAGTGAGTGTAAATGGGTTGTGATGTTATGGGCAATGAAGTGCTCATTCTGACAAGAGCACTACAGAGGATTTGTCTGATGGGTTGGATGAGTCATTAGATCATGACTCCAATGTGGTGAATCTCGATGCCAGCATTAGTAACGGGTGTTCAATTTGGGGTATACTTCTTTTAGACAAGACTCCTGTGACACCTGCTAGCTAAGAAATGCAGTGGTCCTGGCAGTGCCTGCAAACAGTAGGGTGGACAGTAATGCTTTGGGTGAGCCCGTTGCAGTTGGCGGAACACTCAGAAATAAAACCGATTACTCCTCAGAATAGAAGAATGAAAGCTAAGTCTGTTAAAAATGGTGTGCAGCCTGTTAATTGTAATGGATATGGTGATGTCCTGCATGAGCTGGCAGTAGCTCTGACTGATGCTACTGTTGTGATAAATAAGAGGGGTGAGTGTTGACCCCGCTCCAGCTAACTGACAATAACTCCCTACTGCAGAATCGAAGTTGCTGCAATTAACATCAGGATTGTCACAAGAGGAGAAAATGTCTGAAACTGGATTACAACTGTAACAAGAATAAGTTACTCTGAGTAGACAGAAGAGGAAAGTGGAAGTGGGAGAGGATAGTGAGGCTAAATGTCTTGGTAAAGTGAACTCAATTAAGAATTTCCTTCTCCTGCTAAGGAGCCACATTCTGTAAAAAGGAGCAATTGCAAAAGAGTATAGCAGTTGATGGCGATTTGAAGGCCACTGCTTATGACAGTGAGTTGTCCTTGATGAATGATGTTTTAGTGAGTTCTGTGAGTACAGCTAGTTATAATGTTAACTGCATCAGTAAATGCTTAAGTATCTTTGAAGGAAAGTGCAGAATGCATGGATCCCGATTTACACCTCTTTTTTTACTTTAGATAAGACAGTTATGTGTAGTGCCAGACTAGAAATGGAGGGAAATAAAACTAAATAATTTAATTGGCAATGTTCAATGTTCCCTTAAAACCCACTAAAATTGATTTTATTGAATGTTGTCTCTTTGTCATTTGTCAATCTGCTAATTTTTTTTTTTATTTTAAGGATGAGTGTCATTTTATACAGGAATCACACACCAACATTATTATTCAGGCAGAATGGCAGATGGAGGTGATAGCATAAGTTTTTTAAACCATGGCTTGAGTGTTAGTGGAAGGGTTACAATTCTTTTCAGGCAATCTTTTGTTGCAGATTTGGAATTTTCTGCAGTCTCCAGTATTCAATAATGTCTATGGACCTAATGCAGCAAGAAACAGAGAAACTTTTTTCCTAACTCTACATGATTTATTGCTTTGGTGTATTGGGAGGACATTATATATATAGATGGAGGCTTCAATTGTACAGCGGGTACCAGGGTAGATTGGAATGGCTCTGAAACTCATCCGGGATTAGTTACAGAAGGACAATTTAATAGATGTGTAGAGGAATTTATATCTTGAGACTAAGTAGTAAATGTGGGTGATAAGGTCCTGGTTTCCAGAATTAATTATCAGATTAGATCAGGTTTATGGGTTTAGACTACAAAATAATTTAGTGTTGGTGTCCTCAATTGCTCCCACCAGGTTTTCAGAGCATAATTTAGTTTATTTAAGGTTTGCTTTTTCAAATAATTTTTATTTGTACCTAAACTGCAGATTACTGAAGGACTTAGTTTTTGTGAAGAAGTTTTGCTGTTTTCTGGGAGATTTAGGTAGATAGATATAGATAAAGATGATATAGATATCAAGTAGATTTTTCTCATCTGTGCAGCAGTGGTGGGACACCTCCAAAGTCCAAATCAAAATCTTACAGCAGTATGCCACCCAGTCTATCTAGATTGTCTGTGAGGCAATCAAAGGCTTGAAAAAGACAAAGCCTTTCTCAGCACTGGAGTCTAGCTTTGATCCTGTACTATTTGACAATCCACAGTGAAAGGACTTCAGTAACCACTCTGATCGATGAATAGGTACAAGGTTCTCTGATGAGATCCAGATTTCTGAATCTATCCCATGTCGATAGATTTTTTTGCATTTTATTTGTTTTTTATTAATTTCATCAATTTTGCATCATCAGTTTAAACCAGTTCTTTTTATCATAATATCCTTTTAAAATGACAGATGAAATTATAGGTGTAGAAGGTAGGATCTCTAATTTTTGGGTTTTAGAAGAGCCTTTAATGTGGAAGGGAAATTTAAGCTGTTTGCTTTTAGAGTCTGCTAGTTTTGCTTGCTTTTTGATAAAAATGAATTAACAAAATGAGACAGTTGATTGACATGAACAAGAAAAAACTAGACAGCTGGAACTGAATTATCATCTGAGATGGACGTGTTGTCAGTGTGCCTGATAGGAGCTTTGCTGAGCCAAATACAAATGGCACTGAAACATTTTGGCGCCTTGCCAGTCATGTGTGGGGTCTTCACCACATTAGAGTATGGCATAGTATTTGAAGTTCTTGTAAAGTCCAACATTGCAGACTTTGTCAGTTCTCTCGGAAAAATGTTAAATAATACTCCTTCATCATTGATCTTTAACTGTCTAGGCAATTACCTGTATAAGATACATGCTAAGGTATCACATTTTAACACATTAAAGGACTTGCCAGACAATATGTGGAGAGACTATCACAGTCCTCACAACTATACCTGCATGGTTGGCACTATATCAACCATAAAGAACTAATAGCTACCATGTAATTATCTCTAGAAAACATAAATAAATAAGACATTTTAAAATAATTTACAAAATATTTTTGAATACACTTAAAAGAAACTAAAAAATGTGTGACACTTTAACTACTACATAGGGTGGTGCAGTGGGTAGTATGGATCCAGCATCCTATCTTCACATATCACACACAGTCATTCTCCTGCGGAGTTTAAATGGTATCCCTTTTCCTGCATAGGTTATTCTCTGGGATCTTTGATTTTTCTCACAGTAATTGTTGGTTTTAATTTGACCTTTGTGTAACTATGATTGTGCATGTGTATGTGAGCTTTACACTATTTCTGGCCTTACTCAATGTGTTGCTAGGATAGGTGCACTACCATATGATCTTGAATTAAAGGTTTAAGAATGCATGCATATTCAAATAAAAAGCAGCAAAAGTATAGGATTGTATTTGTATGAACACATTTCTTAAAAAACCTTTCATGATGATCACTTTTAAATATTTTAATATAGTGATAGAAAACATGCAGGCAGTAATAATAAAATTCATATGTAATAAACAAACATATAGACCATAACTCCTCCCAAATACCCAAATTTTAACATTTTAAAATTTGTTTTCAACTATTTGAAAGACAGGTATATGCTATACTGTTTAGCCTGTTTGTCATATTTATATTTTAGGAATAACAAGAAGCTTTAGAGGGCTGGGCTTGAAAAATTCATAGACAGCAATAATTCACACTTTTATGAAAAGCATAATAAATTCTGTATATTGCCACTGCAGACCTTTATGTTGCTTTAAATGTAGCTATCATAGACAAAACAAATTTCCAGGCAAAGAAAAATCAAATGGAAACTAATTAACTGTTAATGTGAAAGGAGAAAAAGTAATGCTTGGCACTGACTCTGTGACTAGACTGGCAATTAACTAAAGTTATTATTATTTAAAGTTAGTTATCCACTATGTTATTGTCTCTTAATGAATAAAAATCAGACATTATAAGACACAACCCTTGTTTCAATTTTGTATTATTAACAATAAATATAATGGGTTTTTTTTTATATTGTCTTTTTATTTTAAAATGAGTCATTTAAACAATTATGTTTCACAATACTGTACTTATTAAAAGGAAAACCAAATGACCCACTTACTGGGGATAAAGATTAACTACTTAATGAAGAATCCAAAATAATCATTTTTAAATTACAATAGAAAAAAACAACATTTTATTTGAAAAACCCTAAGTGACTGTTAGAGAATTTTATATTTATATGTATGTGCCAGTATGAAACATTTAAATTATATAGATTTATATAAAGAAAAATAAAAATTAATAATTCTTGTTTTTCCCTTTGTTAACTCATAAATTAAAGAAAGCAAATTAAGGTTAATTACATTTGATAAGATATGTTTAATTTTACTCCCATACTTGTCTCTCTGTAGGACTCTAAACGACAGCATGAAGAAAAAAAAGAAAAGAAAAAGACAATTAAGCATACAGTGAGAAACAGCAGAAACATGAACAAAACCAAATAGATGATGTACAAAAAACACTTTACAAAGCCCACATTTGTCTTTTGGCAGTCAAATGTTCACATTAGTTTATTATAGTTATGTTAACATAAAAGCAGAAAATGGTTTTGGCAATTTCTATACAGTATATGTACTGTATATACTGGATTGAAGCAAGTTGTTCAGTGAGACAGTTCAGAAATTTGTATAGAACCTTTATTACAAGCACCATCAACAGGCGATGATGAGATAGAGATAGAGATAGAGATAGAGATAGAGACCGTTCAAGGAAAATAAGAAAATATATACATTGGTTCAGATATATATACTGTATCGGTTCGGATACTTTGGTTTGAATACATACATTGGTTTTAATACATCCGTTCAGATATATACTGTATATCGGTTCAGATATATACATTGGATGGGATACATTGGTTGAGATATATACATCGGTTTGAATACATCCAGTTAAATATATACATTGGTTTAGATACATTGGTTGAGATATATATAAATTGGTTTGCATAGATCCGTTCTGATATACAGTATATACATTGGTTGAGATACATTGGTTTGGATATATACATTGGTTTGAATACATCCGTTCAAATATATACATTGGTTGAGATACAGTATATACTGTACATTGGCTGATATACATTGGTTAGGATATATATATTGGTTTAAATAGATTGGTTTAGATATATACATCCGTTCAGATACATCCGTTCAGATATATATATTGGTTCAGATAGATCCGTTCAGATATATACATCGGTTGGGATTTACGGGCAGGCACAACATGGCCACACAAGTTTAGCATCTCCTTTTCACTTCATCATTGCTTTAACACTGTTGTCATTATTGTGCATATTTTATACAAGTAGCATATGCCTGTCTGTCGCGTTTTGTTTCGTAAGCCGTCTTGGTTGGGGGTCCTCGATTTCAAAGCACTTTTTTTCCTTTCATTATTTAAAACACTCACACAACTACCTGCCACCTCGCCCCACTCCGTCCTGCCCCGGCTTATTGTATCCGCTTCACTCGCTCCCTCTTGTCCCTCCCATGACAGGTTCTTCTCAAAAGCTGAGTTACCAGGAAGCATTGATCCCAACTGCTGTACGTCACATTTTTTCACCTCATGAGACGCTGGGTTATCATTGACCGAAAGCCGCCCAGTGATTTCTGTTATTCCGTATTGGCAGCATTTCATTAAAGGGCGATCTGTTTCATCAAGGACATTAGTCCTGTTTGCTGAAAGGATGTTATGGGGGAAAACACTGGAATAGCACTGTTTCTTCTGAATGTTTATCAGTGATCAGGGATCAGAATGATCAGAATATCCCTGCTTCACAAATAACAGGTGTTTAACTGTTTTTATAGTAAAACTGACAAAACGACACACATGCACACACACACTCAAACTCACAAATCATGGGTCACACACACTACTGATCATTTTTTTCACCCCATAAAACGTTAGTTCATCAAAGACAGAAAGCAGCGTGGTGATTTCTATTATTCCTTATTGGCAGCATTTCATTTAAAGATGATTCACGTCAAGAAGGAGTAACAGTCTCTTATTTTGACAGGACTTTTTTTTTTTTAATTTTGTATGCGTAAGCACTCACACATGCACACGCTGATACAAGAAGAGAATATGTAAACTGGCCTATCTAAACGGATTTATAGTGCTTACGCCTAAAAAAAAAGATCATCCTGTCAAAATAAGAGACTCTTTCGCCTTCTTGACGTGAATCATCTTTAAATTAAATGCTGCCAATAAGGAATAATAGAAATCACCATGCTGCTTTCTATCTTTGATGAACTAACGTTTTATGGGGTGAAAAATATGATCACCTCTGACAGATACCCTTAATCAGTAGTGTGTGCGACCAACGATTTGTGAATTTGAGTGTAGGTGTGTGTGCGTGCGTGTGGGTGTGCGTTTGTGTCTGTGTGCGTGTGCATGTGTGTGGTTTTGTCAGTTTTACTATAAAAACAGTTAAACACCCGTTATTTGTGAAGCAGGGATATTCTGATCATTCTGATCCCTGATCACTGATAAACATTCAGAAGAAACAGCGCTATTCCAGTGTTTTCCTCCATAACATCCTTTCAGCAAACAGGACTAATGTCCTTGATGAAACAGATCGCCCTTTAATGAAATGTTGCCAATACGGAATAACAGACGGGCGGCTTTCGATCAATGATAAACCAGCATCTGTTGATGTGAAAAAATGGGAGGTACGGTGGTTGCGATCAATGCTTCCTGGTAACTCAGCTTTTGAGAAGAATCTGTCATGGGAGGGACAAGAGGGAGCGAGTGAGGTGGGTACAATGAGCCGGGGCGGGACGGAGCGGGGCGAGGAGGCGGGTATCTGTGCGAGTGTTTTAAATAATGAAAGGAAAAAAAATGCTTTGAAACCGAGGACCCCCAACCAAGACAGCTTATGAAACAAAATGTGATATGCTACTTGTATAAAATATGCACAATAATAACAACAGTGTTGAAGCAATGATGAAGCGAAAGGGAGATGCTAAACTTGGGTGGCCGCGTTGTGCCTGCCTGTAAATCCCAACCGATGTACATATCTGAACGGATCTATCTGAACCGATGTATATATCTAAACCAATCTATTTAAACCAATATATAAACTATATCTAAACCAATGTATATCAACCAATATACAGTATATATCTCAACCAATGTACTGTATATATTTGAACGGATGTATTCAAACCAATGTATATATCTGAACCGATATATATATCTGAACGGATGTATTAAAACCAATGTATATATTCAAAGCAATGTATCTGAACCGATATATATATATCTGAACCAATGTATATATTTATGAACCAATCTTTTTTTCCTGAACGGCCCCTCATAATTATATATATATATATATATATATATATATATATATATATATATATATATATATATATATATATATATATATATGGGTGGGCAAAGGTAGATTTACAGTTGCAGGTTATAATTATTACAATAGCTTTTGTAATTTTGTAAATGCTGAAATTGCCAGCTTTCATTATTCATTATAATACTAAGAAGACAAATAGTACAAATAAATAATAAAATAACTAAGAAACAAATAATAATACAAGAATAAACTCTGTGTTTTGTCTACTCACAGCTGTAAACTTACTATTGCCCACCCACATATACTGTATATTATATATATATATATATATATAAATAAAAATATACCTGGACACACTATGATGCAGTATACAAAATGCATTGCAAGTACATCAAATATACCAATACTGAATCACTTGTGAGGAGCTCAAATTTAAACGTTTTGGTGTTAAAATCTTATTTTTTTAGTTTTCTCTCACTCTTTTTCTAAACACCTTTGTTTTTTAATTTAAGATGTTTACCTTTAAGATTTTCTCGTTGTGGTGGCTTTGTACCAGCTACAAAAAATTATCAGATTTTAAGCTCAGTTAGTATAGACATTGCAGAGATGTTAATTGTCAAGTCATTTTCTAACCCACTTAATCCAGACCAGGGTTGTGAGAGGTGAGGGGATGTGGGGGTGGTGTTGGACTCTATCCTAGCTATCACAGAGTGCAAGGCAGAAACAAACCCTGGACAAGGCGCCAGTCGACCGCAGTGCAGATGTTAATTTACTTAATGAAATGCACTGTTTACATAAGATAAAAAAACAAACTAGTTTGCATGAGTGTTGTTTAGGAAATGTGCACAAAGGGGTGGCTGCAGTGGCTCGAGCCTCTGCCCCTTTCTCCTCGTTGGCCCAAGTGCCTTCCTCTTCCGCTAAGAATGTACACCTCCTTTTCTTTGTAAGAAATGGAGAAAAAAGAACGATAAGCAATAGTCCTTTATAAAGCTAGGTATCCATGGAAATAAAGTGGGGTCTTTAACAAGAGTGTCTCCACCAGGTGGAATGGGTACTAAAAAACTGCACAATTAAAAGTATTGTTACTTTGACAAAAATTTGCTTAAGTAGACAAGGAAACCACTCAAGTAAATGTAACAAAGGATGATATGAATTAAATGACTCAAGTAAAAGTACAATTTAGTTACTTTAAGAAAAATATTAACCTACATTAGTAAATATTTTAACTATATATGCCATGCTTTGGAAAGCTTAAGCAGACTAGACATAGCAATACAATAGATTTTATTTATCAAAAGTCATATTCATGAAGTACTGTATATACAGATACACACACAACTAGAAAAAATGTACTGCATATGGCAACTAAATTTCAGACTGGAATTATTATGTACATTTCTAGCAAGGGTGTAGTAAGCAACTAATACAAAGTATCCTTAATATACAGTAACTTAACAATGTAGTCCATAGTTATTAATTACAAACCATCATTTGAGACAATAAATGCTTCTGTGGAGAGAAAAGAAAAACTTATATTTTGGCAAATAAAGTTTTGTAGTAGCAGACACAAGCAGTATTTACATCCATACAATAGGCGTTTTAATAATGCTGACATTACGCAAGTAGAAATAGCACAACACCAGCATAGAAGCAAATATTAGTAACTCAAATTCATGTGGATTTGCAGCCTTTCCTCAAATACACGAAAGTCTTGAAAAAGAAAAACTTCACTTCTTTACTTCCACGAGTAAATGGCCAGTGGGCATCCTCCTACTGTCAATAAGGAATACTTCAGAAAATTTACACAAGTATTTGCTAAGTCGTTTCCTCCAGGTGCTCTGGTTTCCTTCCACAGGAGGAACCGGTTCTGTTTATCTTGACTAAGACATGCAGGGTAGGTGCATTGGCGATCCTGAATTGTCCCTAGTGTGTGCTTGGTGTGTGTCCTGCGGTGGTTTGGTACCCTGCCCGGGACTGGTTCCTGCCTTACGCCCTGTGTTGGCTGGGATTGGCTCCAGCAGACCCCCGTGAGCCTGTGTGCAGATTCAGCAGGTTGGAAAATGAATGGATGGATGGATTTGTTAAGTCTACTTATACCAGGACAGCTCACTTTGTCATTGTATGTGTTTTCTAGAATTTTGGAATTTCACAGTCCACACAAACTGATTTTATTATTGCTTCTTTAAGTGAACATTGTCAAAAGATTTTGTTTTTTCCTTTTTGGCAAATAGATGAGATAGCAGGCACTTAACAATATTCACAGCTGTCCATTATAGTAAGTTAGGTGGATATCGCTATAATTAAACAGTAAAGTATAGATGTAGATGAGATTTGCTTTTACTTATGTTTTACTTATGACTCTGCTGGACCCTTGAGCAATGCCCTTAACCTGCAATTGCTTCCTCCTGGGTATGCCATTAATCTGCATCTGCAATCTCTCTCTCATTCTTTCCTAGGGCACGAAACAGAAGCAGAAGCAGAAGCAGACAATGGCCGACAGTGAGATGAATCACGTTGCCGTCGTCGTAGAAGAACTCCAGGCACTCGACAAACAGATTCAGAAACTCCTGTCCAGACGAAGGTACCTTAGGGATTTGAAGGCTCGGCTGCTGGATAAACCATCCTTGCCATCTGAAATCAACCTAACATCAACCCCACGTTGTGCCGCTCAAGTAAGCTTCACCCCCGCACCTTGTAGGAGCGACGATGACGACACAGACGAAGACCTCGGCGTGTTTCAGCTATGCAGGCGGGGGTTCAAGGCTAGAACACCTCCATCAGCACAGGCGAGCATTTCGACCCAGAACCAGTTCGACCCTCTCAGCATCCCCAGTTTGCCTTCAACCCCGGGTGATGTAATAGTGGTAGGTGATTCGATTGTTAGAAACCTCAATATCGCATGCCCTAATCGGAAATCTTTTGTTTCTTGTTTTCCCGGTGCTCGTGTCCGAGATGTGATGAGACATGCGCCGACAATCTACGAGAAGCACAAGAAGAGGGCAGTTGGATCCGTTGTATTATACACCGGCGTGAACAACGTAAGGCACCGACAGTCGGAAATTCTCAAGGCTGACTTCGCAGCACTAATTAAAGATACGAAGGAGAGGACCCCATCAGCAAAAATCTTCATTTCGGGTCCACTATCTCTCGTCAGACGATAAAATGATACTACAGTCATCTGCTAGGATTAAACAACTGGCTGAAAGGCTTCTGCGAGAACCAAGACATCGGGTTCATCGACAACTGGGACCTCTTTTGGGAAAGGCCGTGTTTCTTCAAGCGGGATGGCCTGCATCTGAATAGATTCGGCGCCCGGGTCCTCTCCGAAAACATCGCTAAGGTAAGTTGTTTATCTTGACTATCTATTTCTACTCTTAATCCTTTCCGTAATCCTATTGCTGTGCTAGGACATGATAATTGCTTAACAAAGTCTTCCGTAAAAGTGCACAACATTAATACTTTAGTAACCAATCTCAATGCACGTAGAAAATCTAGGCAATACGGCATAAACACCAATAATTTAATTACAATTACTACTTTAGATGAACAATGTATTAAACCTATAAAAACAGGCAATAGATTAAATAAAAAATATGCACAGAGCGGCACTAACAAAAATAACTTAGTTCCTGTTCCAAATATCAATAACGCACATAGTATTCATCTCTGCCCCTCCGAAACATTAAATATGGCACTATTAAATGTTAGAGCTTTAACTAACAAGACGTTTTATCAACGATCTTATTAGTGATAGAAAAATTGATTTTATTGCACTAAGTGAAACGTGGCTTGGCTCTGATGGCGCAGCTGTTTTAATCGAATCTGCGCCTCCGGATTACAGTTTTACTCATGCGGATCACCAAGGAAAAAGAGGCGGTGGCCTAGCAAACATTTACTCGAGCCGGTTAAAGTGTAAAGATGTCAGTTTTGGTAAATTCAAGTCCTTTGAGTATCTCACCATTGTTATTCATGGAGATTCTCACGTTCTAGTATTATCCGTGTATAGACATCCTAAATTTAACGCGTCTTTCTTTGAGGAATTCTCTGACTTAATGTCAATTTTAATTACAAACTATGACACACTCTTAATAGTCGGCGACTTTAACTTTCATATAGATAATCAGTGTGACCAAAAAGTAAAAGAATTCATGAACCTCCTGGACTGTTTTGATTTGAGACAGCTCGTTAATCAGCCTACACATAAAGTAGGTCATACGTTAGACTTAGCAATTACTAAAGGACTAAAAGTTGATGTAAGGCAGGTCATTGATATTGGTCTATCAGACCATTTTCTTCTACTATTTAATGTAGAAATATTGATAGAAAACATTCATGAGAAGCATATTGTTAAAAAACCCTTCTTTGACTCATCAGCAGCTTTAAAACTTACAAACATTCTAAGCAATCAGTCTGTTTATAGTGCCAACTATAATAGCGAGGATAATGTAAATAGTAAGGTGGAAAGATTTAATACTAAAGTGAGAGCTGCTGTTGACATAGTTGCACCTGAAAAGACAGTTAAAAAATCTTCTAGCATTGTTATACCATGGAAGACCCAAAGAGTGTCTGATCTAAAGAGAACATGCCGTAGAGCTGAGCGTGAATGGAGGAAAACTAAACTAACTATCCACTATGAAATATTAAAGGTTAAAATAACAGAATACAATAACACAGTCCATCTTGAGAGGTGCTGCTATTTCTCTAAGATTATAAATAACAATTCTAGTAATCCCAGAGTCTTATTCTTGACGATTGATCGTCTGTTAAACCCAGGTAACTCACAGGAATGCCTCCAAAGTACTTCCAGTAAAATGTGTGAGGCTATTGCTGTATTTTTCAATCAAAAAATTATTAGAAATAACATAGTATATCTCCCCAATACTGAGGATCCTCCTAAACCCCAGTACTCGTTACAAACAAGCTAAATTCTTTCACCAGGATAGATTTACTTGATTTACATAAAATAATTTCTCAACTGAAACCCTCCACCTGTGTCCTTGACCCAATACCAACAAGTTTTTTCAAAGAAGTATCAGGCGTACTAATTGATAATATTCTTGACATAGTAAATTCGTCATTAGACACGGGGGTCTTCCCAGTCTTGACTGCTGTAGTTAAACCCCTGCTTAAGAAAAATAATCTTGACCCCTCTGCTCTTGAAAATTTTAGACCCATCTCTAACCTGCCTTTCTTAAGTAAAATTCTAGAGAAGGCAGTCATTATGCAGTTAAATGACCACCTCAATAAACATGCTATTCTTGATAAATTTCAGTCAGGTTTTAGAACAAATCACAGCACAGAAACTGCACTCATTAAAGTAGTAAATGACTTGCGGGTAAATACAGACAGAGGCCATTTCTCTGTTCTCATCCTCCTAGATCTGAGTGCCGCATTTGACACCATTGATCATAATATTCTTAGAAATCGCCTTAGTCAATGGGTGGGCCTCTCTGGCAGTGTCTTAAATTGGTTTGAATCCTACCTGGCAGGGAGAAAATTCTTCGTTAGTTGTGGTAATTACAACTCAAAGACGCATGATATCCTATATGGTGTTCCACAAGGCTCTATCCTGGGTCCGCTGCTCTTCTCAATCTACATGCTTCCGTTAGGTCAGATTATTTCAGGGCACAACGTGAGCTACCACAGCTATGCTGATAACACGCAGCTGTACCTATCAATAGCACCTGATGACCCCGATTCTCTTGATTCACTAACACAATGTCTTACTTGTATTTCTGAATGGATGAATAGTAATTTTCTAAAGCTAAATAAAGAGAAAACTGAAATTTTACTGATTGGCAATAATGGATACAATGAGGCTATTAGACACAAACCAGATGCATTAGGATTGAAAGTCAAGACGGGGGTAAAAAGCTTAGGGGTAACTGTTGACTGTAATCTGAATTTTAAATTGCATATTCATTAGACCACTAGGACAGCATTTTTTCACTTAGGAAACAGCAAAAGTTAGACCTCTTATATCATTGAAAGATGATGAGAAATTAGTTCACGCGTTTGTTTTCAGTCGACTAGATTACTGTAACGCACTCCTCCAAGGACTACCCAAAAAAGACATAAATCGTTTGCAACTAGTGCAGAATGCAGCTGCTAGAATCCTAACTAGGAAAAGAAAATCCGAGCACATTTCTCCAGTTTTGATGTCACTACACTGGTTACCTGTGTCATTCAGGATTGACTTTAAAATTCTGCTTATGGTTTATAAAGCCTGAAATAATCTTGCCCCATCTTATATATCGGGAAACTTAAAAGAAGTGGTGAGGCGGCCTTCTGCTGTTATGCACCTAAGATCTGGAATAGCCTGTCAGTAGGAATTCGCCAGGCTAATACAGTGGAGCACTTTAAAAAACTGCTGAAAACACATTATTTTAACATGGCTTTCTCATAACTTCACTTTAATTTAATCCTGATACTCTGTATATCCAATTCATTATAACAACTATTCATGGTGGCTCTAAAATCCGTACTAACCCCTACTCTCTCTCTTCTGTTTCTTTTTCCGGTTTCTTTGTGGACCATCTACTCAAAGCACTGTGATGTTCCAACATTGATGGATTAAAAGCCAGAAGTCTGCATGAACATAATCACCAAGTCCTTCCGTGAGAACCTTAAATACAAAGAGGACTATTTCATTTATGTTAGGTAGAATGCCCAGAGGAGACTGGGCGGTCTTGTGGCCTGGAACCCCTGCAGATTTTATTTTTTCTCCAGCCGTTTGGAGTTTTTTTTTTTGTTTTTTCTGTCCTCCCTGGCCATCGGACCTTACTCTTATTCTATGTTAACTAATGTTGTCTTATTTTAATTTCTTACTTTGTCTTTTATTTTTCTTTTCTTCATTATGTAAAGCACTTTGAGCTACTTTTTTGTATGAAAATGTGCTATATAAATAAATGTTGTTTTCTCTTTATATTATTGATAATCACATGCAAAGTAGTAAACATATTTTCTAAACTTTAAAATTTCATAACAACATAGTGGCATAATTGCATAAAATTATGAAATCTGTCACTTTTGAAATTCCATGAAGGATCAATGTGGCAATGAAAGTGTTCGTTCAAATATAATTATAGAACGATAGTATATGATAACAATGTGTTAATGCTGACTTTAAGTTAACCTCCTTAGCATTAATCCCTGAGAGTCTCTCAGGATTTAGCTGTTATTACCCAATGTAGAGTGTGAAGCATGAATAACCCCGTTATCAATTTAGTGGATCAAATAACATAATGCTACAAAAAAATTAATATATCTATGTGTTTTTCCAATCTAAGGTAACTCATCAAAATTCATGAGTGGTGCAGAGCTTACAATAAACACACAATGTCATGTAAACAAGAAGCTGTAAAGCCAGTTTTAGAACAATCTGAAACTGAACCATTAGTTGAATCAAGCAATAGTGAGGATAATGCAAGTTGGTCATTATAAGTTGACATGGATAGTGAAACTGATGCATATAGCACTGTAGGATCAAATCATCATGATATGCCTGGTTAATTTAGTCACCTGAAGGTTCACAATGGTGCAAGTAAGTGCATAGCAAAAAGGCTAAATGACTGTGATCAAGAAGAAGGAAAATAAAGATTTTTGCCTCATAAGCACGGTTCATAATGCAGCAATTGTTGTTCATGTCAGGGGAAATGTAGAAGTCACTAAGCTTTGTACAATAGTAGCCTACAATAATACAATGGTGTTTATCGTGCAGATCAGACACTAGCATTGTACCCACAATACTCAAGCAACAGAAAAAATATAAGTACACAAAGATGAGGCTTTGCATTGATGACTGTTTGAAAACATGTCACATGAAGGGCCTGGACTAAATTTGCATCATTTACAGCAGTTGACACAAGACATACCTTTTCTAATAAATTTATGTTAGTGTTTTGGTATTTCCATGCTCCTATTACACATAACATTTTTTCTTGATAAAATAAGCTCATTGTTGTTAGGGGGTAAACATAATGCTACAAAGGCTACTAATCATGCTGCATAATAAAACTTACATTTTTTATGTATAGCATTTAAGTCATGCTATAATGTGAACTGTGGTATTTCATGTAATTAAATGGAAATTCCTTTATTTGCTCTTTTACCTTGTTAAGATGCATTATATTAGGAAAATAATGTATACAGTATGTGCAGAAAAGGGGGAATCATGTGTTTTCTGATGTTCTGACATAATCAGCAATCATAAACAAATATTTTTGACAAGGTCCTCAACATTATAATGCAACATTGAAATTTTCAGTGAAATGAAAAATGCTTAAATAAAAGTAGGCAATAGTGATGTGTTGTGAAAATTGTGTCTTTCGCAGTAAATATGATGTGTTTGCCAGTGACCTTGTTCATGAAATTTTTTTCTGGAAATTTTGTGTGCAGCTGGCTTAAACAATTTTTTTTTCTCCAAGCTCCTCATCCATTGTTTGGTGGGAAAGCCTCCCCACACCATACAACACTTATCCAAGTAGGAAGATAAAAATTAGCAGGAAAACTTACAAATACAGGTATGCACCTCTTAACATCCATGATATGTTATGTGAAATAAAACGTTATGTGACTTGTCCATTGTAAAAAAAAAAAAAAACATACTATATATAGTACTTAGCAAAACTATATTGGATACTGTAGTGTACCTGTTTGACTAAATACAGAGAAAGAGTGTTACCATGGTCCAGAGACGTGTGATACATGAGATTGGGAGCTGCTGCCAATGAGTTGCAGCATACGCTGTTACATGTTAACTTTTTATTTGTGAGGAGGGAAAGTTCCCATTAAAATAATGGTAGAAAGTTCAGGTTGTCTTTTGTGTTATACTGAATTTGTCTGGGGTGGCACAGGTGGTGCAGTGGGTAGCGCCGCTGCCTCGCAGTTAGGAGACCCGGGTTTGCTTCCCCAGTCCTCCCTGCGTGGAGTTTGCATGTTCTCCCCATGTCTGCGTGGGTTTCCTCCAGGTACTCTGCTTTTCTCCCACAGTCCAAAGACATGCAGGTTAGGTGCATTGGCGATTCTGAATTGTCCCCAGTGTGTGTGTGTGTGTGTGTGTGTGTGTATGCGTGCCCTTCGGTGGGCTGGCATCCTGCCCAGGGTTTGTTTCCTGCCTTGGCTGGGATTGGCTCCAGCAGACCCCCGTGACCCTGTAGTTAGGATATAGCGGGTTGGACGATGGATGGATGAAACAACAAGATATATTAAGATCAGCCCTGTGCCTGATGTGAAAGCTGACTTATTCAGTCAAGAACTTGTGTATTTGTATGATGAATGAAGTTATTGTTCACTTGTAAAGGACCAGTTTGATCTACAGAGAACCATAACAATCAGTTCCATCAGGACCCCAGGGGGTTTACTCATCTGAAATTGGCCTTAGGAAACGTTCTGGCAGAAGATGCAATGAAGCTGTTCAAATATCAGGTACATTTAGATCATCTTAAATTTGAAAAGGCTAGCTTAATATCTGAGTGTAAAGAGCTGAGGGTCCAGCCTAAGCAGACCACTATTCTTCATAGTTCTCACCAGGCCCCTGCCTCAGTGAATCAAGATACCATGTCAGGATTAACTCCATCAATTTAGAAGACCAGGGAGAGTAAGGTATTTTGTGAATACTGTAATAATGCAGAACACTACCTGAGTCAATGTCTCACTCTCATGCAGTTTAATAAGAAGCAAATGATTAGTTGGATCAAAGCAAGTAATAAATGCTGGTGATGTGGTCAAAAATACCAAGCAGCTTAGTGTACTTTAAAGAAGCCCTGTGGCTATGCAATAGAAAGCATCTCCAAATTCTTCATGATCTAAATGATCTGACAAAAAATAAAGGCTCTACATCAAGTTCATCAGTTAGACCCACCCCTTCTGAAATACTGTACCTGGACAGGCCAGAAGGCTCAAGTTGTGTCCTTCTTAAAGTTGTCAGAGTCCTTCTGCACCATAATGATCAGATTTTAGATACTTATGCTATTTTAGAGGATAGGTCCGAGAGGACTATTCTGTTTGCAAGCAGCTGCACGCACATTGACACATGAAGGGCAACAGGAGCATCTGACATTAAGAGCAATTTGTCAAGACCAAAAAGACTCCACTGAACATTTGTCTCATCTGAAATATCTCCAATATCACAGCCCCAGATGAGCTATCCTATGTTGAGAGCCTTCACTACTGAGCAGCTAAGCCTAGCTGAACATAATTACCAATCCCACAACCCTAGCCAATCTTCAGAAGTACAAGCATTTAAAAGTCTTACCTCTGCAGCCTATTCACAAATCCTGTTCCTTACTGTTAATTGGTACTTATCACCCACATCTGATCACTCTCATTTAGTCTGTAGGTCTTGGTCCACCAGGAGCCAAGCAGCAGAGAAGACCACATTGGGGTGGACTTTAAAGGTCCTGCATGGTTCCTGCAGGAACAGCTTGAACCTCAACAGTGTCTCCATATTTCATTTGTATTTGATATGTCTGATGTAATCAGAAATGTTCAAAGACTTTGACAAGCTGATACAATCCCTTACCAAAATGAGAAGCAAGTTAAAAGGTCTAGGCAGGACAAAAATGCCCTTACCCTTCTACACACTAAGACTGTAAGAGTTGTGATAGAATGAATCAATCGCTATACAACACCTTTGCTGCATAAGAAGCATATACACTACCTGCAGGCCCACAAAGAAGCTGTTATACCCACACTGAGAAATGCGGAGAAGCACCTGTTAAATAACCCATTTAAGGATTGTGACAGATAGGGGGCGCTATTGCTCCCTTGAACCCTCCGATCAAATGCCAGACACCAGGTAAAAGTCCAATAATTGAATTTATTTGAACTATTACGTGCACAAAGCACCACCACTCCACAATACTCCAATAAACACTACAATAATCAATAATAAACACTAATCAATCCTCCACTCTCCCAGACGCGTTGCCACCCTTCCACCCAGCTCAGCTCAACGACTGGGATCTTCCACAGTCCTTTTATATTTCCTGACCTGGAAGTGTTTCCGATCCTTCAGTCCACGTGACCTCCTATCACTTCTGGGTCAGATCAAAAGTCCTCTTCTTCATCCCGGAAGTACGTCATTCCTCCTGTCGCTGTGATTAAGACGTACTTCCGGGTTATAGGGCACGTAAGAGTCTCTGGGCCTCCCTGCAGCGTCCTCTAGAGGCCCCTGTGTTATCCAGCAGGTCTGCGGATGAAAACTCCATTGTCCATAATACCCTGCTGGAACTCGGGGCACCTCTATGTTGCAGGCAGGGCTCCACCTGGCGGCCTGGGGGTATTGGCCGGGATAAAAGGCCGGCCATGTCCCACAGTACTCCTCCCCCAGCGAAAAACCGTGGTTTGAAGCATCCAGCCCTGCGAGGGTCGTCTTCCTCCAGGAGGGTCCATTAGGCGGCCCTTGGCAAGGTTGATGACACACTCGTCAGAACCTAGAAGGAATTTTATAAATATGAGTTACTTGTCCCTCTGTCCTCCTAGGATAACGTCGCCATACGTGGCCCGGCCTGTGGCATTCATAGCACAGCCATGGGCCCCCTGTTTGTATCCCTCGGCGAGACTGAAAGCACTTGGGGAAGTCTGGCTCCATCCCTATTCCCGTTGAGAAGGAGTCCCCAGCCACCTTTGAGCTTTTATTGCCCTTTATTATTATGTCAGGAGACTCCCACTTTACTTTTGGGATCTCCTGTTTACTCTGGGGCTTTTCCACAGTCTGAGTCTCTCTATTTAATAAAGAGAGACCCTTTCCTGTCTGCACCCCTCTAGATTTATTTATAATATGGGTTGGGGTCTTCAGGATCGCATCGGTCTGTGTGACAGCACCATCCAGCTTCCCCGGCTCGATCGACCCTTCCCCCGACCGCTCTATCATCGTCCCACTCTCTTTTGTAGGGCTCACAGTGATTTGGCACCCGCTACTTATTAAACGTGGAGCCCGATCACACTGCGTCCCTTTATGCTGTACGGTACTGGCATTACCTACCTGTACCACCAAATTATATAAGACGGGAGGTTCACAACCCAGCCGCCGCAGGTATTCGTCCACTTTCCTGATGGGCGCTTCGGCCGTCGCTCCCAGCTCTCCAATAATCGCCCTTATTGCTTCCAGCATCTGAAAAATACTTTGTATGGGCTCGATCAGTTTTTCGAGTTCCTGCACGTCTACAAAGTTATTTAATTTGGCCGGAGGCAGGCTTAAACAATCAGTCGCCTTACCATCCGTCCGGGAGCCAATGAGCACGTTCATTCCAGGCACGTGCTCGGATGGGCTTCGCAAAGGAGCCTGGGATTTGGAGTTCTCTTTGGAGGTCCGGGGTGCCGCCACCAGCCGACTGCGATCCGCCTTTTCTAATTTAGCAGTGAACTGTTCAGTCATATCCCATCCCTCTTTACTTTCATTCTTCGCTGGCGTTGCTTCACTTGCCTCCCCTTTCCCCTTCAGGGAGCTTGGTTCCGTCAGGGAAACTATGACCTCACCTACGGACCGACGCTGACCTTCTCCTTTCCACAATCCTTTGGGAGAGATCACGTGTCCTGCTTCGGCAAATCGGCTTTCGAGGTTCAGAGTCCTAGATTGGCAGTACAACCCATCATTGCGGCCATCTTGCTCAGGTGGGAAGTAGGTATCCGATGCATCGTCAGATTCAAGAAGACAGGCTTCTGAAAAATAACTAAAATTAGGTCCCGGTGAATCGGACGTTTCTTTGGCACATACCTCCGGACTCCAATTGGATTTTCCAAGTACATAGAGGTTGTCCTTTTTGTCCGATGTCCGACAACCATCCGACAACGTAATGCTCGGGTCCTCTCGCCGTCAATCTCCACCCTGTCTTCCTCACTTCCCACCAGGTAGGTCCATAGACTCGTGGTGTCATCTAGAGTCTCGTCCTGATTATAGGCACCGTTTAGCTCTTGACCTCCACTTGTGCTGCCGGTCTGTTTGGTGGTCTTCTTCCCCATCATGGAGCGATGTACAGTGAGGCTTACTTTGTTGCAGCGCTGCCTGTTGAATTTTGACAATTTTTCTGCGTGTCGTGATGCTGTCTTCTCGGGGTATTCTGTCCACAGTAAATTTTTTCCAGGTCCTCTGCCAAACCGACGGCCAGAGAATCCTGCCGACTACGCCACTGTGACAGATAGGGGGTTGCTATCGCTCCCTTGAACCCTCTGATCAAATGCCAGACACCAGGTAAAAGTCCAATAATTGAATTTATTTGAACTATTACGTGCACAAAGCACCACCTCTCCACAATACTCCAATAAACACTACAATAGTCAATAATAAACACTAATCAATCCTCCACTCTCCCAGACGCGTTGCCACCCTTCCACCCAGCTCAGCTCAATGACTGGGATCTCCCACAGTCCTTTTATATTTTCTGACCCGGAAGTGTTTCCGATCCTTCAGTCTACCTGACCTCCTATCACTTCCGGGTCAGATCAAAAGTCCTCTTCTTCATCCCGGAAGTACGTCATTCCTCCTGTCGCTGTGATTAAGACATACTTCCGGGTTATAGGGCACGTAAGAGTCTCTGGGCCTCCCTGCAGCGTCCTCTTGGGGCCCCTGTGGTATCCAGCAGGTCTGTGGATGAAAACTCCGTTGTCCATAATGCCCTGCTGGAACTAGGGGCACCTCTATGTTGCAGGCAGGGCTCCACCTGGCAGCCTGGGGGTATTGGCCAGGATAAAAGGCCGGCCATGTCCCACAGGATATTGACTACACAGAGGAGATTAAGAAGCAAATTGGTTATGTTGTTAAGCTCTTGCTAGAGACCAATCTGTTTAATGGTGAGTCCTGGTTTATTCCATATTGCTTGGTCTCGTGCAGTGGAAAGTACCAAGTAGTGTTTAATTGGTCCTTCAAGTTTAAAGGCATTAGTTTAAATGACTACCTGCTGCCAGGTCCTGCCTTAAGCCCCTCACTTCTGGTCATGCTGCTACATTTCTTTGAGCATGCAGTAGCTGAAAGTGGTAACATTAAGGCATCACTGGGTCTGTCTGTTACAAGAAGACAGGTGTCTTCTTTGTTTTCTGTGTAGTGATTTAGATACTGATTCCACACCCCAGCTTTATAAATGGCTAATGCTGCCATTTGACACTACATGCAGTCCATATTGTGCCATCTATGCTCTCCAGCAGCACATTAAAAACTATAAAGAGACTGGTGGTGACATCAGGAGCTTTTATGTAGACAATTGCCTGCAGAGCATATCTTTGCATGTTTCAGCAAACCGGTTCGTAGACAAATTGAGATAGTGTCTTTCTACTGGTGGATTTCAGATTTGCCAATGGACCACTAATGTGCCTAGCATAGTTGAACACCTACTCAGAGATGCCTGGACTGATAACACTGAACTTTGGTTGAATCAGAAATTGTTCAGACATACAAGAATCCACCTTAGTGCTGAAATGACACTGCCTGGAAGATACATTTGAATATGCATATTATCCTTTAAAGTAGACCATACCTACTATGCGCTACTTATATTGGATAGTAGCCTGCCAATTTAACCCCCACGGATATATATTCCCCTACACCAAAAGAGCAAAGGTGCTAGTACACTGGCTGTGGGATAAGTAGTGGAACTGGGATTACCCCAAGCTACCAGTGGATCTGATGCAACCTTATTATCACTAGGAAGGAGAGCTTCTAGCCTTAACTGGTATAACAGTTCTTAGGTGCCATATCCTAGCTGGGTTTTGCGAATACGCCTCCATTAGACAAGTTCATATTTTTTGCAATGCCTCTGAAAAGGCCTATGGATCTGTTTAGTACCTGCGCACAGACGATAAGCAAGGATATGTGCATTTTGTCTTTATTATGGCCAGGTCAAGGTCGCCCCAAAACGTCATCATACTATACCCAGACTAGAACTATATGCGGCCTTTAATGGAGCACACCTAGCCTAGCCAAATACCTCTAATATGAGCTTACGTTAGAGATCAACCAAATAATTCTGTGGACTAACTCCACTACTGTACTGTCATGGATACACTCAGGGTCATGTAAATTTGTGTTGTGTTCTTTGGGAGTAGAATATTGGAGATCCAGGAACTCGCAGAATGCCATGTCTGGAGATACATACACTCTGCCGGCAATCCATAAGATGACCTGACAAGAGGTAAAACCTTGGCTGAGCTGTCTATGTCTAACAGGTGGAGCCTAACCCCCCTTTCCTTTATAAGCCAGAATCTGTGTGGCCAGTTTCCTCACCTATTGAACCCCCAGCAGACAAGTCAGAACAAAATAAAGACACCTTCTGTGGTGTCACTTTCACAACTACCCACCTTATACCAAATCCCAGTGATTATAATACCTGGAGTGACTTAGTAGAACCTGTAGTTCAAAGAAGGGCAGATACTGAGCATAGAGGCCCACCAAGTTCAGCAGACTATCAAGCAGCTGAGCTGCTCATTTTCTGGAGAGTACAACGAGACAGATTCTCTCAAGAGAACAAACAGTTGAAGGCTGAGGGACAGTGCCTGCCACCATCCATTTGTATAATTTGTCACCTGAATTTTATAATTCCAGCAAACTTATTCAAGTAGGGGGTCAACTGAGTCATGCTATGGAATTGGAGTTTGCCTCTGTTCATCCTATAGTTTTAGAACCTCATCATCTGCCACCAGATTGATCCTTCAGGACTATGACAGTAACTTGTGCCATCCATGGCACAAATTGACTTTTTGCCAAATTTAGAAGACATGCTTGGATTTTAAGAGGCAGAGAAACCATTCAACATATAGGTTTTATGGCTGCAAGAAGTGGAAGGCTAGACCTGTCATTCTCAAAATTTCAGATTTTTCACCTGTCCGTCTTAGACTATTTAAACCTGCCTTCTATAGTACTGGTATGGCCTTTTTTTAGACCCCTTCACATCAAAATAGGAAGACGTTATGAAAAGAGGTGGGGTATAATTTTGAAGTGCCTTATCACAAAAGGTGTTCATTTTGACCTTCTCATAGGTATTGATACTTATTCCTTTTTCATGGCATTAAAAATGTTTGTTGGACAACCCAGCCACAGGGGATGCACAAACCAGTGTGTTTCTTTGTGCCGGTTCCAAGCCCAGATAAATGGGGAGGGTTACGTCAGGAAGGGCATCCGGTGTAAAATTTTGCCAAATCAATATGTGGACAACAATACAAATTTCCATACCGGATCGGTCGAGCCCCAGGTTAACAACAATCGCCACCAGTACTGTTAGCCAACAGGGTGCTGGCGGAAATTGGGCTACTGTTGGCCGAAGAAGAAGAAGGAGAAGAAGAGGGGGGAGATGTGTCCGGAGGCAGGAGGAGAGGAGGAAAGTAAAGAGAGTGGAACTGAGGGTAGGAACTTTGAATGTTGGCAGTATGACTGGTAAGGGAAGAGAGTTAGCAGATATGATGGAGAGAAGGAAGGTTGATATATTGTGCGTGCAAGAGGTTAAATGGAAGGGGAGTAAGGCCAGGTGGATTGGAGGTGGATTCAAATTGTTCTATCGTGGTGTGGATGAGAGGAGAAATGGGGTAGGAGTTATTCTGAAGGAACAGTATGGCAAGAGTGTTTTGGAGGTGAAAAGAGTGTTAGGCAGAGTAGTGATTATGAAGCTGGAAATTGAAGGTGTGATGATCAATGTTGTTAATGCGTATGCACCGCAAGTTTGGTGTGCAATGGGTGTGAAAGAAGATTTTTGGAGTGAGTTGAAGTGATGAACAGTGTACCCAAGGTACAGAAAGTGTTGATTGGAGCAGATTTCAATGGGCATGTTGGTGAAGGGAACAGTGGAGATGAGGAGGTGATGGGTAGGTATGGTGTCAAGAAGAGGAATGAAGAAGGTCAGAGGATAGTGGATTTTGCCAAAAAGATGGACATGGCTGTGGTGAATATGTATTTTAAGAAGAGGGAGGAACATAGGGTTACGTACAAGAATGGAGGAAGATGCACACAGGTAGATTACATCCTATGCAGAAGAGTTGATCTGAAGGAGATTGAAGACTTCAAAGTGGTGGCAGGGGAAAGTGTAGTTAAGCAGCATAGGATGGTGGTCTGTAAGGATGACGCTGGAGATCAAGAAAAGGAAGAGTGAGGGCAGAGCCAAGGATCAACAAAAGGAAGACTGCAAGGTTGAGTTTAGGGAGGAGGTGAGACAGGCACTGGGTGGCAGTGAAGAGTTACCAGACAGCTGGGAAACTACAGCAGATGTAGTAAGGGTGACAGCAAGAAGGGTGCTTGGCGTGACATCTGGAAAGAGAAAGGAGGAAAAAGAAACCTGGTGGTGAAATGAGGAAATACGGGAGAGTATACAGAGGAAGAGGATGGCAAAGAAGAAGTGGGAGAGTCAGAGAGATGCAGAAAGTAGACAAGAGCACAAGGAGATAAGGCGCAAGATGAAGAGAGGTGGTGAAGGCTAAAGAAAAGGCGTATGATGAGTTGTATGAGAGGTTGCACATTAAGGAGGGAGAAAAGGACGTGTGCCGATTGGCTAGACAGAGGGACCAAGCTGGGAAAGATGTGCAGCAGGTTAGGGTGATAAAGGATAAAGATGGAAACGTACTCACAAGCGAGGAGAGTATGTTCAGCAGATGGAAAAGGTTACTTTGAGAGACTGATGAATGAAGAGAACGAGAGAGAGAAGAGGTTGGATGATGTGGAGATAGTGAATCAGGAAGTGCAACGGATTAGCAAGGAGGAAGTAAGGACAGCTATGAAGAGGATGAAAAATGGAAAGGCCGTTGGTCCAGATGACATACCTATGGAAGCATGGAGGTGTTTAGGAGAGACGGCAGTGGAGTTTTTTAACCAGATTGTATAATGGAATCTTGGAAAGTGAGAGGATGCCTGAGGAGTGGAGAAGAAGTGTACTGGTGCCGATATTTAAGAATGAGGGGGATTTGCAGGACTGCAGTAACTACAGAGGAATAAAATTGATGAGCCACAGCATGAAGTTATGGGAAAGAGTAGTGGAAGCTAGGTTAAGAAGTGAGGTGATGATTAGTGAGCAGCAGTATGGTTTCATGCCAAGAAAGAGTACCACAGATGCAATGTTTGCTCTAAGGATGTTGATGGAGAAGTTTAGAGAAGGTCAGAAGGAGTTGTATTGTGTCTTTGTGGACCTGGAGAAAGCATATGACAGGGTGCCTTGAGAGGAACTGTGGTATTGTATGAGGAAGTTAAGAGTGGCAGAGAAGTACGTAAGAGTTGTACAGGATATGTACGAGGGAAGTGTGACAGTGGTGAGGTTTGTGGTAGGAGTGATGGATGCATTCAAGTTGGAGGTGGGATTACATCAGGGATTGGCTCTGAGCCCTTTCTTATTTAATGGACAGGTTGACAGACGAGATTAGACAGGAGTCCCCGTGGACTATGATGTTTGCTGATGACATTGTGATCTGTAGTGATAGTAGGGAGCAGGTTGAGGAGACCCTGGAGAGGTGGAGATATGCTCTAGAGAGGAGAGGAATGAAGGTCAGTGGGAACAAGACAGAATACATATGTGTAAATGAGAGGGAGTTCAGTGGAATGGTGAGGATGCAGGGAGTAGAGATGGCGAAGGTGGATGACTTTAAATACTTGGGACCAACAGTACAGAGTAATGGGGATTGTGGAAGAGAGGTGGAAAAGAGAGTGTAGGCAGGGTGGAATGGGTGGAGAAAAGTGTCAGGAGTAATTTGTGACAGACGGGTATCAACAAGAATGAAAGGGAAGGTCTACAGGATGGTAGTGAGACCAGCTATGTTATATGGGTTGGAGACGGTGGCACTGACCAGAAAGCAGAAGACAGAGCTGGAGGTAGCAGAGTTAAAGATGCTAAGATTTGCACTGGGTGTGACGAGGATGGATAGGATTAGGAATGAGTACATTAGAGGGTCAGCTCAAGTTGGACGGTTGGGAGGCAAAGTCAGAGAGGTGAGATTGCATTGATTTGGACATGTGCAGAGGAGAGATGCTGGGTATATTGGGAGAAGGATGCTAAGGATAGTGCTGCCAGGGAAGAGAAAAAGATGAAAGCCTAAGCAAAGGTTTATGGATGTGGTGAGAGAGGACATGCTGGTGATGGGTGTAACAGAGCCAGATGCAGAGAACAGAAAGATATGGAAGAAGATGATCCGCTGTGGCAACCCGTAACGGGAGCAGCCAAAAGAAGAAAAACATTTGTTGCACAAAGAGGTAACCCATATGAGCTATTGTCTTTGAGCTACATTATTTGTATGAAAATGTGCTATATAAATAAATGTTGTTGTTGTTATTGTCTGATCAGCATACAAACTTTCATGGTGGGGAGTGAGAGCTAAGAGAAGCCTTTGAAAATTTAAGCCCGGAGTTGAAGCAGCACTTATCTAAACAAAACTTGTTTTGTTTTAACCAACCATATACACCACATTTTGGTGGGCATGGTATGGGAAAGGGAAATAAGATCAGTCAAGCACACCACACTGTAATAGGTTCACGTTCAGTGACGGAGGAAGTACTCCAAACTGTACTCATTGAGGTAAAGCGAATTTTGAATAGTAATCCATTAGGATATGTTTCCTCCAATGTTGTGGATATTGACCCAGATACCACAAGTGGGCTATCCAGCAACACATCTTATGGGGAAAAGAAGGAGGAGGCATGGTCAAGTTATTGCTGATGACTTCTGGGAAACTTTATTAAATATTACCTGCCTAACTTGCCTGATTTGGAGTAAAGATGCATTGGATATTCCTATTGAACCCCAGATTCCTTGATCCCTCTAGTTGATTGGTTGAGTGATCAAGAAGTTTCCCAGCCAAGATGGACAAGTCAAAGTCGCATAGGTAAGGGTAAATGATCAGGTGTACACCCGGCTAGTTAATCGTTTGTTTGAGCTACCAGAGATCCTGGATGAGAGTAACAATGAGCATGTAAAACCTAAATGATGTCTCTGCCTTTCTAAGGAGCAAACATGATTTGCATATTTGGTGGCAGAAGACAGAGCCAATCTAATTTGCATACAGAGGAAACTGTTCTGGCAGATATATGGGTATTCAGGAAGTCTGCTTGAGGCTTAGTTGATGGCGTGGAGCAGTTCATTAAGACCAGTGTTGCCAGGTCCATGGTTTTCCTACCCAATTGGTTTGTTTTTGCTCATATTGTTAAACTACATGCTGGAGATGCTGATAGCATCACTACTTTTTTGTTCAGTTTTATGGAAGAGAACAAGTTGAATGTAAAACTTTGTAAAGGCTTAGCAACAGATGGTTACAACACAATATGTGGGAAACATTGCTCTGTACTGTAAATCTACAACAGTTGTATATTAAATGTGTGTGCTATTCTTTGCAGCTCTGTGCTTCAAAAGTGATTAAGGTCTCACCTAGGAATATTGAGTACATGATATCACAGACATACTCATGGTTTTAATGCAGTACAGTATGTCAAAGAAGGTATCAAGCTCTTTATGCAGCAATTAATGAAGGTGAAATTCCTCTCCAGAGCTTTTCGATACAAGATGGTTTGCAATAAGCCAGTGTATTGATAGAGTTCTCGCCCATTACATCAATCTCCCATTATATTTTCGTATTTCAAAGGATACTGAAAGAAGTTGTAATACTGAACTATTGTACCAAATGTATTCAGACTCTGTCAATAAAATATACAGTATTTGATTTTTCTACAGCCAATTGTCAATGAGGTCTACAGGATAAACAAGCTCTTACAGTGCAAAAATCTTAATACAGAAAAATTGCTTGCTGGCTTAATGTCCTTTAACCAAAGTGTGATCAGGCGTGAAATGATACCATATGAATTTTCATCATGGTCAAATTTATTGTGCCATGACATAAGTAGCAATAATTTTTTGCCAATTTCAGCCATTGGTTTTAGGATTACAATTCATTTATAATTAGCAGGATCTAAAATTGACGCTAAATTGGCAGATGAGATCAAACTGAGATGCCATGATTATTTGTTTGAGTTCATATAAGAAATAAAGCAAAGATTGCTTTACACATCTAGCAACTAGAGGCAATCTCTTCTCTATCACCTGTGCTTAGTTCTAAAAAGCCTCTGCTGTCAAGTTTGTCATTTTTGTCACTGCCCCCTATAGATTTAGGAAAACTAGAACAGCAGTGGCGATTACTTAATACCATATCCTGGAATGATTGGGAAGACACTCAAGTTGAGAAAGTATGGGTTGAAGTTACTAAACACACTGATGCAGCTGGTGACAAGGTCTTTGATGAATTTGGCAGTTTTGTCCTTTCATTTTTAAACCTGCCATTTAGTAATGCAGCAATTGAACTTTTGTTTTCACAAATGTCCCTTATCTAAAACAAATCAAGAAACAGATTGAAGACGCAATTGGTTGACTTTTATATGAAAGCTGGAACTGCAACAAAGGTAAGTAGTATCCTATATTTTGTTCTATGTGAGCAAAATTGTATTGTAAAGCTATAGTTTCTTTGCTTTTAGAAATGTGTTGCAACTGAGCATTTTTGAATTTGAATTCCATATACTTATATTACACTATACTCTTCATTTTCATTGGGCTATTTTTGGGATATTTGTAGACATATTTTGGGGTATAAGTCCTAGAAAAATATGGCAACATTACGTAAGAATGAGTTATGTTACAAATGTTTGAATACAACACGTCTTTATTAAAAAATACTGAAAATTACTCGCCTGGTCTTTGCTCCTTTTGTAACTGTTCAGAATAAGCCCTTCCAAAACAATATCTGTGTTTTGTCAACATCTTGTCTCACACAGAGCAGCCAGAGCTGGCATCTTAAGCAAGGTTATTATAGTTAACGAAAACTAAAATTAAAACAAACTATTATTAAAAAAACATTTTCATAAACTGAAATAAAATAATTAACAAAACCAAAATGAAAAACTAAAACTAAATGAAACTATTAAAGTAGCTGGAAAGACAAACTGAAATAAAATAAATTTACTAAAAATAATTTTAGTTTTTGTTTTTGAATTAATATTCTTACTGTTAGTTTTTAACCCTATAACTTTTAACTCTAAAACTGAAACTCATCCACCATGATCCGCCCGCTCATATTCATCCAGTGAACGGCAGCCGGTGGGTGTTCACAAAGCATTTGCGGTGACAGCAAACTGAATATGCGCGTAACACATGTGAAATAGAAAGCGATTTACATGCCGCTTTTCTTTGCACTTATTGCATATCACGCCTGAAATCAGAATGTGCTGGTCAACAAAAACTTTACCGTATGGACAGAAAAATCACGAGTGAGTAACATTTCAGTTTATTTTTCAGGTGCCTGCTTTTTGTTGACAGTAATTCACCTGCCATTTTGCACACGAAATATAGGGAAAGTATAGTAATCATTAAAAATATTCGACCTCAAGATTTTGATTAATCTTGACGTTTTAGAACTCCCCTAGTCCGAAAATACTGTTTTTTTTTTGTAATTATGTATGTGTGTGTGTGTAAACACAATAACTCAAAAACACAACTAGACAGATGGACGAAATTTGGCATGTGGTTTTTACACCAAAATTGTAGATCTGTGTTAACTTTTGGACAAAATCCATCAACCGGAAGTGGTATTTTACCTGAACACATTCGATTATTTTTTTATTCATGCAGCTGCAGAGTCTGATTTATTTAACTTTAATTTTATAATAATTGTTCAATATATTATTAAATTGATTTGATTTGTTGCTGATGGTTCTTTAATGTACATAATATAATCATTGTCTTGCAGTTTGCTCCTCAAATATCCATCCCCATATCTGAATACACGAGAAAATTGAGGGGAGATCACTCCTGATTTTTGAAAATAAAACTGCACTCTGATCAAGAGACTGACAAGGTTGTCATACAAGATCAGCATATTGTTGCTGACCAATCACTTTTGCTTTAAAAACGTTGTTTAACAATGAAGTGATACAAACCTTGTAAAATTCCCGAGTTGGCAATATCTCTACTGAACTACAGGTAGGTAGGCGAAGAGAGTCTGCCAAGTGATGGAAAAGCTAAACATACTAATGTGCTTTGTATTTATGCTATATTTATTAATTAAATCTTTTTTAGTTAATATTCACAACTCAAAATACCTGATATTGTGAAAATAATACAGTAGCAGAATTATGTTTTAAAATATCTGTCCCCTTTTTTTCAATGTTTCTCTCTCTCTCAAAATAGATAGTTGAAATCATCATATTCTTTTAGTATTTAACATCAGCCATATCATACATATTGCATACCAGGGAATTTTCCTGCCTTGCATCCAAACCTGCTTGGGTAGGCTCAAAGTTTCCTATGATCCTGCTCTGGATAAACAGGTTTAGATAATGTATATATTATTCTTAATCTCAAATGCTGTCTCTGTCATTTTGTGCCTATCCATACTCTTTTTACCTGCTATTGCTCTGCTCATTATGCGTTTACTGTTCTTATGCATGGGCTATTCAAGTCTCACTGCCCTAACCTTGACACTACATGCTTGTTTTTCTTTGTTTCCCTCAATACAGCTAGGTGGGGCATGCACACTTATTCAAGCCCAAGAGTGTAGTTCTTCCTAAGTCCCAGTGATTTTCATGGTCACACCTGTCAGAAGACAGTAGATTCTATTTTCTAATTATTGATATCTTTCCAGGTCAGCAGGTGGCAAAATTCTGTCTATAAATTGTTTGTGCCTGAGATTGAATCAAAGATCAATATAGCTGGTAGAAAATAAAGCCCAGTATTTGAGATTTTTTAATGCAATACTGAAGGCATTCATTATAAGCACATTGTTGGTGGAGCAAGATATGTTGTGTGCTGTAGACATTTAGAGTAAAAAACCCTCACACCTTAAAATTCACCTAAATTTCATTACAAATTGGCCCATTGAGTAATAAAAGGAAAAGAAAAAAAGTGCCAACAGTCAGCACAGATTTGTTCAGCGCAAATGATATAGAAAATATTTTAAAAATTATAAAATTGTTCATAATCATTATGTGACTTTGATTATCAGACAAAAACAAAAACCAAATAGTAAACTGTGTTGTGTATTGTAGTAAGCATCCACTAACACTAAACTCATTATATCCAATCCCGTTAATTGTACAGTTCTGTCTCATTGTGACACAAAAACTAAACTCCATAGTAGCTCTTTAACCATACCATAATTACTAAAACTAAAACTGAAACTAATATATATCAAAATAAAAAAAGAAATGTCTTTGTAAAATAAAAAATAAATTAAAACTAAAAATTCACAATAAAGGAAAACTAAAACTAAACTGAATTTCCAAGTAAGTTCAGAAAAAATTACACTATAAATATGTCTTACATGATGACAACCAATGTGATGAGAGCTGCACAGATTAAAACATCCAAAAGCTTACCACCACTGAGGTGGTGACCGAATACACCACTTTTGGACACACATTTTGGATTCATCACAACTCGGTTTGTTGGTGCACATATTGAATTGCTGTTGTATAAATTAGATTGCTGACGTATATGGTTTTGCATCAGTACAAATTTGTTGGTTTGTCAATGCACATGTTGGTTTGCTGGCACACACATTGGATTCAGTACAACTCAGTCGGTTTGCTGGTGCAAACATTGCATTCAGGAGTACTCTGTCAATTTACTGATACACATATTGGTTTGCTGACGCATGCATTGGATTCAGCTGGTGCACGTTTTGGATTCAGTACAGTTTGTTCAATTTGCTGGCGCATGCATTGGATTTAGGGAAACTATATTGGTTTGCGGACACATATATTGGTTTGCTTGTGCACACATTGGACTCCACACGGCTCGAATGGTTGGCCGGAATATTCATTGGATTCAGGACAACTCTTATCAGTACAGCTCAATCGTTTTGCTGATGTATGCGTTGAAATCAGTGCAGCTCAACCGGTTTGCTAACAAACGCATTGAAATCAGTACAGCTCAATCAGTTTGCTGGTGCACACATTGAACGGAGAACCATTCTATCAGTTGGAAAGTTACTTCATGCAGGCAAGCTTGACTCAGCCTGTCAGTGTAATGTCACAATAAAGGAACAGAATTATGAAATGAAGGGATTTAACTTGTATAAAATAATTTTAAAAGCCCAATTCAACGCATCATGACTTATTTTCATTTTTTCATCTTTTAAATGACTAATCAGGAGTGACCAACTAAAATGAACGCTTGAAGGATTCCATTGCTTCCGGTCTATGGGCTGTATAGCAAAAGTCTGAAATCAGTTGTTTTTATTTTCAAAAGGCATATTAAGAGAAATATATTTGTTCCTTAAAAACTTATTTTTATTTAGACTATGTTTTATATGATTATCAGAGTTTAAAAGTCACACAGAACACATGTGGAACTATCTGCGCTTGTGGTCATTTATTTTCATGAATAAGTAAATCTTAATGTCATTGATCCTGATGGTAGAGGAATTGGTGATGAAGTATCCAAAAATAATTTTAGTATTAACATACATAATCACCTGTGGTATTAATTAATTTATAGATACATAAAAAGTGTTATTTATCAAGAATTGATGATGGTTATACATACGTTTAATAACATTTTAAAACTGCTTTCAGCATAGCCATTATAATACTGTGAAAAATATTAATTTAACTTAATGTTCCTAGTTATAATTATTGCATTAAGTCACTAATGCATAAGCTCTATTTTTCTGTGTGCTATTTATATATTGAACTTTATAAACAAAAAAAAAAAGAAAGTGATGGCAAATGGGTAACTGGGTTATTTAAAATACAGTGTATGTAGAGATGTTTTTGCCACAAAGTACAAGAGTGAAAAATGGCCCGCAATAACATTGAGAAGGAAACAGGACAGGGCAAAAAAAGTGGTATCCTTTATGTCTGTCTGTGCTTCCTGTCATGATGTTTCTGGGTTGTCTTGCCCTATGCAGATTTTGTCTCTATATACGGTAATTCCACATTGTTACAAATTTTGGATCATCATGCAGCTATTAAATCTGATTGTTCCTACTACCTGGAATTCTCCATGGTTTACAGCAGAATTGCGTACCATGACACAAACCGATCGTTGCTTGAAAAGGCTCTGGAAGAAGACTAGTCTGGCTCTTCACGCCCTGGCTTATACTGAACACCTGAGGGAATACAGATGTGCCTTATCAGCTGCACGTTCAAAGTACTATTCCATCATTATTGTCTTTGGTACTTTTCACCACAGATCTCTTTTTAATACAGTTAACAGACTTTGTCAACCTGCTGTTAAAAATCCTTATTCCTCTGTTGAGCGCTGTAATCTATTTTTGGACTATTTTAAGTCAAAAATAATGACCATATATCAGGTTTCTCTACCAACCATCTTTACCGACTGTTTATACTTATAAATCTTCAGTTTATTCATATAAATTTAACCCCACTACATCAATTTACATTGCTGAGGTAATATCTAAATTAAATCAGTCTACTTGCCACCTACACTCTGCCCCTACTTTATTGATTAAGGCTTGTACTGATAAACTTTCCACTCCCGGTTCTCACTTTATGAACTTTAGTTTCTGTACCCGTGTTGTTCCAAGCGATTTAAAAACTCCTGCTGTAACCCCCCCGTCTTAAAAAATCCTGGCTTAGATCTGTTACAGCTAAAATTCTATCGCCCTCTCTCTAATCTTCCATTTATGGCTAAGTTCTTAGAAAAGGCTGTTGCTTCTCAACTTAATTATTATTTAAACTTGCATAACTTGCTTGAGTCTTTTCAATCTGGATACAGAGCCCTACATAGCACTGAAACTGCTTTACTTAAGGTAACTAATGACTTTACTTATTCTAGTTCTCCGTAACTTAAGTGCAGTATTTGATACAGTTAGCCATGACATTTAATTGTCCCGACGTTCAGCTATTGGTATCTCTTGTGCTGCTCTTTCTTGGTTCACATCATACCACAGTGATCGCCAGTATTACGTCTTCATTAGGGAACACAAATCTGCCACTACTTTACTCACACAAGGTATCCCTCAAGGATCAGTTCTTAGTCCAATCGTTTTCTATATGCTCCCATTAGGTGAGATCATTCATTGGTATGGTTTAAGCTTCCACTGCTATGCCGATGAAACACAACTTTATATAAGTGTTGATGCAACTGTAACATCTTCACCCGTTGCACTGACTGATTGCATTCGGAAAATTAATCATTAGATGACAGATAATTTTAATCCTTAAAACAGAAATCTTATTAGTTGGTATCAAATCGGTCCTCTCTACCCTTCATGGGCTAAAAATTGACGTTGATGGGATCCGGATTGAACCCTCAGCATCAGTCCGTAATTTAGGTGTCTCTTTAATCAGCTTCTTACTTTTCAGCCACACATTAGCTCAATAGTACAGACACCTTTTTTCATCTTTGCAACATTGCTCATTTGAATTCTTTCCTCATTGTGAAAGATTCTGAAACACTGATTCATGCTTTCATCACTACCTGTCAGGAGTATTGCAATGAATTGTTTTATGGCCTCCCGACGAAATGTATCAATAGATTGCAATATGATTGCAGTGTTCTGCTGCTCATCTACTTACACACACTAAAAATCTGCTCACATCAGTCCTGTCCTTTATGATTTGCATTGGTTACCAGTCTTATCAAGAATCAAATATAAAATTATTCTTCTCACCTTTAAAGCTCTTCATGGTTTAGCCCCTCATCTGTCTGAGCTGCTGCTTCCTTACACTCCTGCTCATGCATTATGATCATTGGACGCTAACTTACTCATTGTACGTAAATACAGATTAGTAACTATGGGTGGCAGTGCTTTCAGTGTGATAGCCTCTAAAATTTGGAATGCTCTTCCTCTCAGCCTTCACGAGGAAAAATCTATTATTCATTTCAAACTCCTGTTAAAAACACATCTCTTCAATGAGTATTATTCATTTTCTTGTATGTAATTTATATTGTCTTGTTAATGCATTTATTGAATTGTAAAGTGCCCCTGAGTGTATGAAAGGTGCTACATAAATAAATCTTATTTTTATTATTATTACCTTAATTCTATAAGTATTAAACATTATCAAAAAATAAAATTTTTAGGAAAGATGGATCAATTGAAAAGGCAGGAGAACATTTTCATTAGGCAGATTTAAATACGAATCTGCTTCAAATAGGAGATGAGCCACATCTTTGTGAGGATTATAATCACCAAGGACAGAGACCTATACTGGGAGTGTGTGATGAACCCCTAGCACAAGTAACAATGCTGATATGCAACTTTTTAAGAAGATCAAAAAGCAAGGTAATAGGGAAGTGCTATAGTAATAGAGGACTTCAGATATTAAGCAGGAAAACACATAGTAAAGGCACACAAGAAGAGGATTTGATAGACTCAGTCAGTGACTCTTATTTTTAACACTAGAATTACCAGAGCCTACGAGAAAACTCGTAAATCTGGCCCACCTTAAATCCGTTCGCACCTCTCCATCAGCATCTTTTGTCCTGTAAATGTGCCGATTAAGACAAGCAGCAAGCAACCAGCTATTCCATCTCCCCACAGTCGCAGAAAGTTCACAAAATTCTCCCAGCTCATGCCTTGTTTGATTATCTGGGAGTGAGTGAATTGGCTGGAGTTTTAGAGTGGAAATAATAGATCGTTATTTGGATCACATGCATTTCATGTGTGTTCCGTTTCTACAGTAATCTGTGTAAACACATTGTTAAAACAGAAATTTTTTCATATTTTAGCAATAAATGTTACAAAATGTAGGCATAAACTATAGAATGTGTGAACCCTGAAGTCCAAATAAACACTTTCACAAAAGGTTCAAGGACGATACAACAGCTTCCGTGGCGTAGCGGTAAGATTTGCCGACTTATAATCAAGAGTCCCCAGTTTGATCCCCACTGCCTGCTGTATTTGCCGTTTTCAGTAGTGAGCTGCTCTTGTTGTTAACATTATACAGTACACACATACATTTGGTTTGCGTCTGTAACAGACGGTGTGCATTTGTAGGACTTGTGAAAGTTACCTTTTTTTTCCACTTTTATTCTCTCAGTCACGATCACGATACATACTAAGGGGAGCTGACGCTGTTAGTTCTTATTTGAAACTGGGAGTAACTGTAGATGTGAGTGGTGTTTTGAGGCAATGGAACTGGGCATTCTCTAATCTAGAGGGATAAAAGCTGACACACAAATGCTGGTGAATCTGCCTTCTTTGTATCTCACCGTCACTTGATTTTTTTTTATTCAGTTTTATTGAGTATTTCTGCTGCACTGAATAAGCTCACGCCTTCTGGTGCACAATGTCGACGCAGCACAGGGAAAAAAAAGAAAGAGACAAATATATTGGACATTGGGTATAAAATTAATCAGAAAACATCATTGCACTAATGCAATGTTATTTAAAAAAACGAACAGCGTCAGATCGGGTGTGAATTTACGCTGGCACTGTTACTTAGAGTCAGATCAGGAGATGAGGGTGGGGGGGGGGGAGGAGTCAAAAGATGCTGACGGAGAGGTGAAAACAGATTTAAGGTGGGCCGGATTTACGAGTTTTCTCGTAGGTTCTGGTAATTCTAGTGTTAATCCTGTCCTAATATGTTATTCTGTAAAAACGCAGGAAATATTCAGGAGGTAGACGTAAGTGACCTTAATAAATAAGTGCCACCATGTATGTCATAATTAATATATTAAAATTAAAACTTGAACAAATGTCACAAAGCCTGAAAAAGGTCATACTTATGTACTTATCATTGCCAAGATTAACCATAAAGCTTCTCAGGACATGAGTACAACAGTTAAAAAAGACAATAGGTTGTGGAAAATGGCACGTATAGAGTAATACTTCAAGAAAATTAAATCATTGATTCAAAAAGGTTATTTCAATATTTTATAGTAGTAGAATGATTAAGAATGATAGGTTGGTTACATATATGACCATATTGTACAAAATTGATATTTTTGTATCAGGAGACTATTAAATTGATTTTAAAATATAGTCAAACCATTACTAGTGTCTATAATGGCTATTAGTGCTTGAAATAATTTCATTTTTAATGCATTATTCACATACAACTGCAAAGCCCCATTTTAGCAGCCATTCCTTCAGTGCCCTAATGGCAAACTCTGTCATCTTATCCTTAATTAGTCATGTTTTCACATTAATTAGTTATTAGAGAAACCTTGGTAATTGCATTGGTACCACTCAAACCTGTTACTCTGTTCACTTGTGTTGCAAGGTACTGGTGTTCCAAAAGTTCAGTTCTCAAAAAAACATCTCAGTGTATTTTATTTGGTAGGATGAAGATTATTCCATGTTACAGACTGCCAAAACACTGAAGACTGTATATTAGTAATAATACTACATTGTTAATAATATTATTATTACTGAATATTACACAAAGGTGTATATTACTATCTGGATCTAACCAGAATAGAAAAAGAGGGGGAAGGCTGAGGTGGACCACTGCATAAGAGAATGAGGACATCAGAATCCATAGTTTGAGAAACAAACAGCTTACTGCTGCTCAGATGACTCAGATGTCACATATCAGTGTCATGTGCAACAGGGAAGATATGATTCTGGGATGTTGGCCTTAAGAGACAGAATTTCAAAGAAATTGGTAAATGAAAAGGATAAAATGAGCTAAAGACCACGGACATTGAACAGAAAACAATACATAACATTAAATATAATGAATAGACTGATAATGTAGTTTGTAGAAATGTAGAATATTTGCCCTCCCAGCACATTTAGTTTTTTTATGTTTATAAAAATATCTTTAATTACCCCATCACCAAGAACGGCCATTTACCTGGAAGGCAATTCTATACTGACATGTGAAAGCATCCATGGCTATTATAACACTTTCATATGTGGTTACAAAATATTTTTGAAATTCTGTTTATCTAATTGCATAACAAAACTAACATCAGAAAACAATTTGGATAATTTCTCATGCAGGGCCAGAACCACTAGTGCTACCATGAACACCAGGTAAGAGCCTGTGGCTGGTGTAGCCATTCTCTAGACAAAGGCAAAATAATGGTGTAATCACTATGGAAATACACTGATTTATGCATTTGGTAACCTTACTTTCACCTTACTGTAATTGTAAATCAAGGTTTGACATATTAAGTGCTATGTCAGTAGGTCTGCACCATGGTAGATCTCAGCAGACCCTGCCTGTTCAGAATGTGCTTCAGTATTGTGTACACAAAACACATAGCAGATAAAGTAGCAATCTACCTGTACTTTTATCATTTTTGATATATCATTTTTTTTACATTACAGATTACTTCAGAACAACCATGATGATGATGCAGGAGATGCAGGCAGAGCTTCCCAACAAACTCTCTAACCTTACACAGAGACCATACAACATACAAATGAGCATAAAAGTGTACAATATTGTAACGGCCGACCCCTTTACCCAGCCGGCAGCTACACTCCCAAGACCTGTGGCTTGGATAATTGAAAGAGAATTAATCTTACTATCAAGCCGTACTTCTTACCAATTAAACTTTCCCCCCACAATCGACGGTGAAAAATATACGCACACAAAAACAGGATGTAAAATTTAAACGGATTAAATGTATTAAGTAAAATGACATGCAAAAAACAGAAACAAATATATAAATATCCCTCCACCCCAGCAATAACAAGACACCACCAAATATATATATATATATATATATATACAACAAAAACCCTCCCTTGTCCCTGTAACAAATAAACACACAACACGAATAACAACAATGAATGATAAACTGAAAATGAATGAGAACGTGAGTCCGGTAATAAAGAAACTGTCCTGAAAGCGGATGACTGAATTTGTGAAATTGCGTTGTTTGATTCTCCCCGGAAAAAATGGAACAGCCTCACCGTGAATCCTCGTGTGTGTGGTGGATATTAAGTCCTACCCCGGGGTCTCTCGTGGTGAGGTCCTTGAAATAAATCCGGCTGATGGAAAAACAAACTGGATGGCTAAGCGCGATATGGAAAACAGGTACAGTGTGGTCGTGATGGTGAAAAAAAAAACTCCTTCTCTCCTCCCTTCCTTCTCCTCCTGATGGCTTAAATAATCCTGTGACGGCTGTGATTGATTGATTGTAAACAGGTGTTTTCCAGGTTTGTGGCTGTGGTCTCCTTCCATCATCCGTCCCTTTTTACGGGGACGGCATTAACTGATGCACAAACAGTAAACGGGACAATGAAACGAGACGCACTCAGAACTGACATTTAAACACTATGTGGCCCCGCCACATTTCCCCCCCCCCCCCCCCCAACCTTGGACAAGGGAGGGCCGAAGTACGGCTTGAGATTGGCCACATGGATTGTGTCTATCTTGGAGTCAGTGCCGATACCCCTTTGAAACTGGAAGTTGACTGGACCTGTTTGAGATATGATTTTGGCTGGACCTAACCATTTAGGCGCTAGCTTGGCGGAGAACCTTTTGCTGGCATCCGAGAGATGGTGAGCTCTAATCCAGACCAAATCACCCGGCTGAAAGTGCGCTTCCTTACGCCGGGCATTATATAACTTGGCATGTCTGGATGTCGAACTCACCAACCTCTGTTGGATTCTCCGCCGTAATTCCTCCATTTTAAATAAGTTATTGTAAGTGGTGGTTTCTGGATTAGGGGCTCTGGGAAGGAGTCGGTCAAGCGGGCCCTTTAGCTGTCTGCCCAGCGCAACCAAAGCAGGTGTCTCACCTGTGGCTTCATGCACAGCGGTGTTCAGGGCAAACCGGAGCTCGGGGAGCCATTTATCCCAATCCTGATGGCGTTCACCCACATAGGAGGCGATCATGTTCTTCAGGGTCCGGTTCACTCGCTCTGTCATGTTAGCCTGGGGATAGTAAGCTGTTGTCAGGTTTTTCTTCACTCCCCAGGCTGTATAAAGTTCATCTAATAGAGAGCTCGTGAACTGCGGACCCCGGTCTGAGACGATGTTCTTCGGCACCCCCCAGCGGGTGAAGATTTTGTTCTTCAGGGTGGAGCAGATCTTGTTAGTTTTTGCATCTGTTAATGCAAACAGCTCCACCCACTTTGAAAAATAATCAATCACCACCATCAGGACAGTCTTCCTCGAGCTGGTAACAGGAAATGGCCCCATCAGGTCGACTCCCAAAGTCTCCCCCGGTCCATCCGCGATTGTCGATTGTAGAAATCCTGCCGGTTTACCAGGTGGGTTTTTGAGCTGCTGGCAGGTGATGCACTTCTTCACGTGGTGGCAAACGTCTTTCCGGACAGACGGCCACCACGCAACCCCCAGGATCTTTAATAAAGTTTTTGTCCTTCCAAGGTGACTACCTAAAGGACTGTCATGATAGCAAGTTAGGAAGTCTGGGATGAGCTCTTCCGGGACCACTAGTTGGTGATGCAGACCCCCAAGGGAGGATGGAGTGGTGCTGTACAGAACCCCCTGGAGGTCCACGAAGTGTACCCGGTTGGTACGCTGCTGTTCCAGTCCCTCCCTGATGCTCTGGCAGAATGGACTGGTGGCTTGTGCTTGAGCCAGGTCTTCCAGGCTTCTTGGCAGAGGGAGGATCATTTTCTTTGCCTCTGCCAAACACACCATCCCCGGTGGCTGACACCCTGGACAGAGCATCAGGCACAATATTGCCACAGCCCTTCCGATAGGTCACCTTGAAAGTAAAGTTCTGGAGGCGTAACACCCACCTGGTTAGACAGGAGGAGGTCTTCGGGTGATTAAATACCCAGGTCAGAGCGTGATGGTCGGTGTACACTTCAAATTCAAACCCCTCCAGATAGTGTCTCCATTTTTCCACAGCCCACACGACAGCCAAACACTCTTTTTCAGCTGTCGAATAATTGAGCTCAGCGCCGTGCAAGGCTCGAGAGGCGTAAGCGATGACGTGTTCAGCCTGGTGGATTTTCTGACTGAGCACGGCGCCAAGCCCCAGGTTGCTGGCATCTGTTTGTACCTGGAAAGTGAGCTGCGGATCTGGCTGGGCCAGAACGGGCGGCTCTTGAAGGTGGCTCTTTAGTTGCTCGACCGCGTCCTGGCACTCTGTTGTCCACTCCCACGGGACATCTTTTTTTCTTAGGTTGTTCAAGGGAGCCGCTATATCAGCCATCCGGGGAATGAACTTGTGATACCACCCCACTAACCCAAGGAAACGTTGCAAAGATTTCAAATCCGTGGGCGTGGGGTAGTCTTGGATGGCTAAGGTCTTCTTGGGGTCTACAGCGACCCCCTCAGATGAAAGAATGTGCCCGAGGAAGCGTATGTGGGGTTGAATGAAGGTACACTTCTTCGTGTTCAGCGTAAGGTGCGCTTGATGTAATCGTTGGAAGATGGTGTCCAGGTCCTGGAGATGTTGTTTAATAGAAGGGGAGTAAATAATGTCGTCGATGTATACAAAGCAGATCTTGCCTATCAACCCCCTCAGGACTTGCTCCATGAGCCGCTGGAAGGTGGCCCCAGCATTTTTAAGCCCAAAAGGCATGACTTTGAACTGGAACAAGCCTTCAGGGGTGATGACTGCCGTCTTCTTACTTCCCTCGTCCATCGGCACCTGCCAATAGCCACTGCGGAGGTCTAGTGTGCTGAAAACTGCAGCTCCATGCAGTGACTCAAGAATCTCATGAACCAGGGGCATGGGATATGCGTCCAGGCTCGTCTTCCCGTTAACCCCCCTGTAGTCCACGCAGAAACGATAGGTGTCATCCGTCTTCTTCACGAGGACCACAGGGGACGCCCAGGAGGAGGAAGATGGTTCGATTATTCCCTCGGCGAGCATTTGATCAAGGTGTTCTTTAATTATGCCCTTCTTTAGTGGAGAAATGCGGTAGGCTCGGTGCCTTATTGGAACTTCGTCCGAGGTGTGGATCACGTGGGTAACTCCACGGGCGACTCCTAATTTCTCAGTCCACACCTCGGCCCACTTCTTCAGCACCGGCCTTACCTCTTCGGGCTGTTCCTCCACAGGGGCTGCCGCCGAGGTGCTTGCGTCACTCCTCACTGCCGCGTAGAAGCAAATGAATTCCGAGCCCAGATCTTCTTTGGATTTATGAATGAAGTCGCATACCCCTTCCCCTGGCACCGTATACCCCCTGGGACTGAGATGGATGGTCATCCTCATGGTGGTTAAAGAGTCCAGCCCAAGGAGTAACGGGACGGACAGGTGCCGGTCATCCAGGACATATGTATCCATCTCCCAGGTGGTGGAAAGTACACTGTACCTCAAGGGGACTTTGCCCAGGGCCCTGTGTTCACTCCCATCTGCCAATACAAATCGGACAGACGGGGCAGATGTTAAGTTGTCTGTCGGGCGGCTAATCTTCTTCCACATGCTTGAGCGGATTAAGGTGTGATGGCTCCCTGTATGCACCACCGCATCCACCTGCCACCCCCGCAGCTTCACTGGGATGATAAGGAGGGACGTACTCGTTTGCATGATGGCGAGATCGGCTTCCGACTGGCAAGGTTTGGCTCGCTGGGGTTTTAGGGGCTGGGTTTCTCGTGTACTGGCTTGTACCTTGTTCCAGTACGTTTTTGAGTTTCCCCAGTCCCGTTCCACTTGTGAGCCCACCTTCACCAGGTCTTCCACCGACCCCACAACCCCCCTGAGACCCCCAGCTAACCGCGGGTTACAGGCATTAAGGATGCGGCGGACCACCTCTTCTTCAGACATAGCCGGCCGCCACTTCAAACACAAAGCCCGATATTCATAGGCGAAGTCCCGGTTTGATTGCGAAGGCAGTTGCACCATGGATCGCAGCTTGTCCTCCAGTTCAGATTCATAGTCTTCCGGAAGAAAAGCCGCGAGGAAAGATCGACGAAAGGATCCCCAGTCTTTAATGTTCTTCTTGGCCATCAGCCACCAGCTCTGCACCGGCCCCGAGAGGGATGCCCCTATCACCCCCTTAAGCTCTTCTGGGGTTAAAGGGTTAACAGCCAGGTACGCCTCTCCTTCTTCCACAAAGTTGAGGACATCATCGATGTTATAAGGGGCCCCCAACTTTGGAAAGGAAAGGCGCACCCCAGGAACAGAGGGCCGATTGATGTATTCACACACACCCCCCCCCCCCCCCCCGAGACCCGTACAGCGTTGAATGACAGGGTGACTGACGTAACTTCTGGAGACTCCTTCGGACTTCACCCTGAAGAGTTTCTTGCCAGCGTTGATCCCGCCTCTGGAGGCACAACACGATTTCCCGCCCCAGGAGTTGAACTTGCTCATTGAGGTATTCTTTTATTTCCTCCTGGGAGCTGCTGATGCGAGCCCGCAAGGCATCTTCGCGCCCGAGCGCACTTACAGCAACCTCGCGGACTTTCTCATCCAGCCGGGTTAGTTGTTGCGCCAGATCTTCCCACGGAGGCGAGACATCCTCCAGGCATTCCTCCTCAGGTCCATGGTGATCTTCGAGGTACAGCGACTGCAACGAATCCACCACCTCCCGCACCGCTGAACACACTCTGACCGTGACGTGCCGCGCCCCGGCTACTCCATCATCACACCGTGGCGAAGCAATGGTGTCGTCCTGCTCGGCACGCACTATAGACATGTTAAATGGGGAAAATGTTTAAAGGCAGACAGCGATAGATATTTATTAAGATTTCCTCAGAGAGGGCACCACTTTATGTAACGGCCGACCCCTTTACCCAGCCGGCAGCTACACTCCCAAGACCTGTGGCTTGGATAATTGAAAGAGAATTAATCTTACTATCAAGCCGTACTTCTTACCAATTAAACTTTCCCCCCACAATCGACGGTGAAAAATATACGCACACAAAAACAGGATGTAAAATTTAAACGGATTAAATGTATTAAGTAAAATGACATGCAAAAAACAGAAACATAAATATATAAATATCCCTCCACCCCAGCAATAACAAGACACCACCAAATATATATATATATATATATATATATATATATATATATATATATACACACACACACAACAAAAACCCTCCCTTGTCCCTGTAACAAATACGAATAACAACAATGAATGATAAACTGAAAATGAATGAGAACGAGAGTCCGGTAATAAAGAAAAACTGTCCTGAAAGCGGATGACTGAATTTGTGAAATTGCGTTGTTTGATTCTCCCTGGAAAAAATGGAACAGCCTCACCGTGAATCCTCGTGTGTGTGGTGGATGATTAAGTCCTACCCCGGGGTCTCTCGTGGTGAGGTCCTTGAAATAAATCCGGCTGATGGAAAAACAAACTGGATGGCTAAGCGCGATATGGAAAAGAACAGGTACTGTGTGGTCGTGATGGTGAAAAAAAATCTCCTTCTCTCCTCCCTTCCTTCTCCTCCTGATGGCTTAAATAATCCTGTGACGGCTGTGATTGATTGATTGTAAACAGGTGTTTTCCAGGTTTGTGGCTGTGGTCTCCTTCCATCATCCGTCCCTTTTTACGGGGACGGCATTAACTGATGCACAAACAGTAAACGGGACAATGAAACGAGACGCACTCAGAACTGACATTTAAACACTATGTGGCCCCGCTACAATATATTATTAGCAATATTATTATTGCTACTTTTTATTGATATATTACATCATATACATGTTATGAATATGTAATGTATATGTATGTATATTATTGTAACCCTACTTGCATGGCTACTTTTGCAAATTTCTTATATAGTGTTAAAATATCTTGTTATAGTTAGGCTTTATTTTGACATTGTCTAGTTCAGGGGTCGGCAACCCGCGGCTCTGGAGCCACATGCGGCTCTTCAGCCTCCTTGTAGTGGCTCCCTTTGGCCTTGACAAAAAAATAAAAACCATGAAAATGAATGATGGCAATTTCTTAATTTAACTTGTATTTATATATATATATATATATATATATATATGTTTATTTACTACTACTACTACTGTTATACATTTTAACATCTAATTTAGAGAGTTTAATTCTGCGTGGACAGAAGCATTTGCCTTCACCGCCAACGACGCTGGCTTACCGGTGTGCTTAATATGTGGCGATAAATTATCGAACAACAAAAAATGTAACGTTGAAAGACATTTTCAAAACAAGCTCTCAGCATTCACTGAAAATAAGCGAAAGAGAGCAATTTCGGAACTGCAACGGAAAGCTGAACAGAGCAAACATACTTTCAAAAAAGTGGATCACTTCTACACAGTCAACTACAGCCGCTAGTTTTGTGGCAGCTCAAGAGATCGTAAGGAGGGGTAAGCCGTTCACAGACGGAGAATACATGAAAGAATCGTTCATAAAAATATCAGAGCATCTATTCTCCGACTTTAAAAACAAACGGGAAATTGCTCAGAAAATGCAAGCTGCATTTAGAGAAAGATTCAGTGAGTTCAGAAAGGAAAAAAACACTCTCTCCTTCCCTGTCACACCCCTGGACGTCGATCCATCCCTGCTGAACACATCCGCATTCACAGGAGTAAGTAAGCCCGATCTAGAAATTTAACTGGACGACATAGCAGATAAAGATTAATGGGTGTCCAAGTTCAAATGCCTGACAGCGGATCTTGAAGAAGTCACCCGTCAGAAGGCTACTCTCGCTAAAGAGCACAAATGGAGTGATATTTAAAACCTCCCCAAACCCGACAAATTTGTTTTCGACACATGTGCCATTCCCGAAACGTATATGAACATGAAAAAATAGGCATTTGGAGTCCTGTCCATCTTTGGCTTAACATACTTATGTGAGCAAGTTTTCTCAAGCATGAACTTCATAAAGTCCAAATATCGCTCCCGCCTCACACATGAGAGCCTGCAGTCCTGTGTGAAGGTCAAAGTCACATTGTACAGCCCTGACATAGAGATGATCAGCAGCGAACTTCAGAAACAGAAGTCACTTTAAACAGGTGACAACAATAGCATTTAATAAGCTATTATTTTTCAGAAAACCAAAACACATTCATTTCGGACCCGGAGCTGATGTAGGTTTTTTTTGTATGTTCAGGTGCTTCAGTTGATTCAGCACACTGAAATGGAATTTTATGTTTACTTTTTTAAAGCTGCTAAGCTACAGCTAAATGTTTTATTTATATTAAAGTGGGCTAGTTTTTATTTTAATTTTACACAGGTATAGGAAGGACCCAAATAGGCCTGCATAGTTCAGTTTAATTTATTTCAAAGTAGCCCTACACATGCACACTGCACTTCTGTTTGTTGTATTCCGTGGTTGTAACATGTAAAATCTTAAAAAAGATTAAAACTTTTAAAAGTTTATCAGCTGTGTTATGTTTTGCGGCTCCAGACTATTTTTCTTTGGAGGAAGAGGGGGCAAAATGGCTCTTTTCATAGTGAAGGTTGCAGACCCCTGGTCTAGTTCATTATGCTGTTTTTTATTTTTAGGGTGCATATTGTTAGACTGTATTATGCCTTTTTTGTATAGTATGCCTACTTGTGTTGCATGAAAACTACATTTGTATATTATGTAATCTTTGCTGTTCAATTCTTAATGAAAATATTAAGAATTTTAATAAGTGTGTTGTAATCTAGTTAAATTCTTGCCTACACGAGTGGCGGTCAAGTAATGGGCTACCAACAACAATATTTAATATAAAAGAAAATATTTATATAGCAACTGAAGGGTGGATTCTGTAAGCAAACCTCCTGCTGCCGAATGCTGATATGAAAAATCCCAGCAGACCACTGATATCCCACTGAACCTTTGTTATAAGGGTATGGAATACATGTCTTTTAAAACTTTTTTTAATTATCATGGCTTTTCCATTTCGTCTGTCACTGACATAAATGTAATGGGGACGAACAGTGTAAAAATTTAAATGTGATATATTATTAATTCTTGTTGTTTTACCACTTTGTAACTAGGAATGCAGCAACATTGGATGTGCTAAAAAAACCCTGTATTTGACAAAAAAGTTGGAAATAAATTACATAATTTAAATGTTCATTTTTCAAATGATAGTTTTGGTTATGATGTTTTACTATGTTGTAGCAAACATGTATGGTAATAAACAAGAATTTGGCAACATTAGATATGCTACAAACACAAAATAAACTTTCTCCAAGGTTTTGTTTCTCATCAAACTCCCACTCCACAATAACAATACATTTTATTTATATAGCACCTTTCAAAAGCTCAAAGCGCTTCCCAAATAGTCAAAGGAATACAACAGAAATAAAAGCAAAAATTATTAACACAGGATATAAACTTATATCAAATATTAATAATTATTTAAATGGCAATGTTTTGTTTAAGATTAAGAAACAAGCATGAAAAAAGAAAGTCATGAACAAATAAACATATTTTTTGTACACTTGCTAGGAACATAAATTTAGATGTTAAACTCACCCACGATGATAAGGACACGGAACAATGAGTAGAATAAGAGCGGATTTCATTATCAGTTTTACAGCCATACTCTGGACAGACATCGACCATTCAATGGCTATTCATTTCCAAGATCTCCTTGCTGCTGCAAAGTAAACACTCAAGATGGGGATCCCCTATTAAAAACTTTGCAACATTGAATTACTCTAAATATATTACGATTATTGCAGTCCAATCATTTGCCTTTGATGAATTGTGTAACATAGGGAAGTTCATCATGATAGTGTGACAGAAATGTACTCTGTGACACCAAACGACCCATGTTGAAACATACTGTAGGTACCAAAAACTTGATTTTAACTACACGTAAATGTGTAACCTAGGTTCAAGTGGTAACTTTGACTGAATTTAATGCATCTGATTAATCTGTTGCTGTTAAGATATCGATAAACAACAAATATCTGTGGGAAGCAATAAGGTTAAATGGCTGAAATTTCTCTCTTCTTTGCCTTATAAAGGTAACATTTGTTACAGTCTAAATACTGACTAAATTTGACAGGTGGGGTTGACTATTCAAACTTGACAAATCCTCCATGTCTCTAATACTGTCGAGTGAACCCCAAAGTGTTTGCTGCACCTCGAGGTTGGAGAGATCATGGAAGTATATTGCCAAACTCTGCAAAGTGCATTGAAGTCAGTGGAGATGGACTAACTGAACTAGATTTGGCTGGATTATAATGGTGCAATCATCTTTATAATGTCCCCAAGGTCAAGGTCAAACATCGCCTCAAAAGCGAATGGTAGGCGTCACGTGATATACTGTATGTGTACCAAATTTCAGGTCAATAAGTCAAACGGTTTGTGTGCTACAGGTGATCTAAAATCCTGGACAGACAAACAAACAGCCATAGTAGCGTATTATACAGTATATAAAGAAATGTAGTGGCAACTGCTTACTTGCGTGTACATTATGCACAAAAATTAATGTGGTGAAAATTTCAAAACTATTTTAATTTTCATTTTTATTTTCCTTTTTTTTTAGTTTAGTTCTACTTTTCAGGAAATTTTTCTTTTTTTTTTTAGTTTTGATAGCAAAATGATTATTTTTATTAATGTTATATTTTGTTCAGTTTTAGTTAAAGGGAATAACACTGACGAAATGTACAGTGCTATAAACTTTGTCCACCCAATTAGAGTCATCACTGTAGGTCATTATGGTGGCAACCTTATTGACAGTTGTTTCCCCATCTTCTACTTAATGCAATGAACACAACATATATTAAACAGTTCACCGAAAATAACGATGACCATGTAAGTCTATACATACTCATGTACAAACCTGTATAATTGCCAGGTACACTTTAGCTCTGTTCTGCATGCTTACGTATATGTATAATTATTATTAGAATATGTGCAATGGGAGACTGTGTTTTTCTGGCACTGTAGTACAGGTCAGGTCATTTTTCATATCAAAAAAATAGTTAACTCTATAAGAGAGAAAAATGTAAAGGAATTTGAGGCAATCTAACATGAAATAAAATGAAAAATGAAAGAAAATTTTTTTTTTTTTTCTTTTTAATTAGTTAATTGTTTCTATTTTTATTTCATATAATGAGTACTAGGTGCTGCATAGCAAAAATATTTTTTAAAAGTTAATTCTGAGTGAATATACTTATATTTTTCCACAAGAAAATAAATATATCATGAAGAGTAACATTGTACTTGATTATTTTGCTCAATTCAATATAGCTTGTCTAGAGTTATCTGACTTGGATATTAAGTGTAATTCGAAAAAACTTATTGCACAAATTCTTAACTTAATGTGTGTTAAAATTCACTACTTTTATTTATTTGTTCTTATTAATAGATGATATTACTTAATCTAAGGCAATTTTACCAAGTATTATTTTTCTTTTTCAACTGGTAAATATTTTAACTTATTTAAAGCATTTATTTCTTTTAAATCATTTAACAATTCATATTTCTTTCTTATTTCTGAGATGCATTTTTGCAGTATAAGAATGGACTCAGCCGTGAAATGGGGCCCTGTCCAGGACTGTATCCTGCCTTGCATCCAGCACTGCAGGGAAAGGCTCTAGTTCCCCACAACTGTGAACTGGATTTAGCAGCTTTGGAATCTGGATGAGAAAAGGCCATTCAGCCCAACAAAGCCCACCAGTCCTACCCACCTAATTAACTTTTTTTATAGGAAGTAATAATACAACAATATTTTAGCAAATACGTGTGCATTTTACACATTGTAACAACTTGATAATGGATATGTGAATTATTTATCTCAAGTAATGAGAGATTTTTTTTTCTTTTTTCCATAAACATTTTTCAGAACACTGGTCACTATTTCATTTTGCAAGAAAACATGAGATTAAAAGTTTTTTTCAGCTACCACTACAGAGTACAGGGTGTACATAACATATAAACAATGTTATTTTTGGATGGAATGTTCCTTTAAGAACATCCTTTACCTGTATTACAGGTAAATTTATGCAAGAAGTAATAAAAAAAGGTTGAGTAATACCTATCAGATACAGGTATATTAATGAATAGTAAACCTGTGTGTAGAAGGGGGTATCATTTTTAACTAATAAGATAGACTCTTATGAGGAAGCAACAAAAGCATTTAGTTAGAGGTTTGTATACAATATTATGTTTTTTGAAAATTTTAAAAAAGATACCACACAAGAATCAAGTGATCAAAATAAAAGAAGTTTAAGTTAAAGATTAGGTATATACTGTGAGGTCAGGTCAGGTTGAGGAGCATGCACTGGTTAAGGGTTTTGCTGTACCCACTACACGACTCAGGATTGTGGTTTGCAACCCCCCAGGCAGAAACGTGGTCCAGTCCCAACCTCTGTAAATTACCGTCAATCTGCTGTAGTGAGGTATTATGTGGGAGTCTCCTTGGCCTGGTCTATCCACTCGGGTCCTCTGCAATGAGGATCCTGCAAGCCAGATCACCATCTGGGAATCATGCCACATGGCTGTAATGCTGTAACTGACACTCCCTCACAATGCCGGTAATGTGCCTCATTTAGGACTCCTACATACTGTGGATATATACATACTGGATGAAACACAGAAAGTAAAGGTTATGTTGTGTGGACATCTTGAAAATTGGGCTAAACTAAAAGTGGTGCCCCTCAAGAATTAATGCCTGCATTACTGCTTTTTTGAAATTATATGTATAAATTTATAGGGTAATTATTGTCACGTGTACGGAGAGCAGGGAGATTCTTATTTGTATGTAATAATCAACAAGCAATACATTTCCATTCTCTGTCAATATGATTGTAATGGTGAGTATTAGATTAGATTAGATAAACTCTATTAATCCCATGGGGAAATACAAACACATACAGTAACATAAATATAAAACACAAGAATACAGACTCACAGGACAGATAATGCATCTAATTAATCAATCGATACAACAATAAAAAAATAAAAAAATCCATTTAACAAGTACATTGGATGGAAGCATTGAATTGCCTGATATCAGTGGACAGAAAAGCTACAAAAGTTCCTTAAAGTGCTTCTTAGCACACTATGGTGGTATGAGCCGATGGCTGCAAGTGCTCCAAGACAGAGCCTCTTGCAGTGGATGGAGGGGATTTTTCATGATGGCATCCAATTTGGCCATCATCCTCTTTTCTTCAACAGCTTTCACTTTGTTCAGGCATTGTGCTTTTTTTGAGCTCAAGATGCTTCCCCAGGAGAATACATCATAGATCACCACACTGGCTACTATGGATGGTCGAACATTTTTAGCATCTTGCTACACACATCAAAAGACCTAAGTCTTATGCACTTAGGGGTTTTTGTATTATTGCACTTAAATTACATACCCCAAAAAAAGGTTATTACTCTGCTTATGTAATTAAGAAGCTGCAAATTACTAAAGAGTAGTGAGTACAACACTTTAAAAGAATAATGATAATACATTTTATTTATATAGCACTTTTCCCATGCTCAAGGTGTATTTAACATTGGGTACAAATGTTTCCTGAATAGAACATTAAATTAGATATACAAAAGCATTAAATAGAATAAAAGACAATAAACCACAGTAAAACACTAAATTTGGTACTAAAAGAATGCCTAACAAATAATATAATTTGTGATATAACAAACATATAAATTATACTGAGCATCTGGACAGAGAGGAAGACTAAAATAGGAGGCAGAATGTCAGATTAAGTTAAAAGCCTTCCTAAGCAGATGAGTTTTAAGTAATTTTTTTAAATAATGAATGGAGTCAGTTGATCTAATTAACTTAGGCAGGTCATTCCAATGTCTATACAGCTAAAGGCCCTTTCACTCATTGAGTGCAAATTATGGGGCACAACAAGACTGCCAGAATAAGTGGGCAAACAGGAGCACAGTGATGGAGAAGGACACTGATGTAGTCCTATGCAAGACAATTTAAAGCTTTGTAGATAATAATAGAATTATATATTCAATTCTGTAAGCCACAGGGAGCCAGTGGAGGTGAAGCAGGATGGGTGTTATATACTGGGTATTACTGGTTCGTGTTAGGACTCTTACAGCAGAGTTTTGAATGTACATGAGGTGTGATATAAGATTAGAAGCGGCAACTGCCAGTAGAGAGTGACAATAATCAATGTGGGATGTGATAAAAGCGTGGATATGTTTCTCAGCATTAGAAAAGGACAGGAATGAATGAATATGGGATATGTTATGAAGGTGAAAGTAGAAAACTTTCTCAATGTGGTTTTATGAGGGCAGAATGAGAAAGGGAGGAATCAAAAATGACACCAAGATTCCTTGCATTAGAGGAAGGTCTGATGAAATCATCGTCAAGAGTGACTGAGAAGGAGCTCATTTTCTTAAGTTGTACTTTAGTGCCAATTTGCAGGAGATCAGCTTTGTTGCAATTTAATTTTAAAAGGTTCTGCTCCATCCTGGTTTTAATTTCACTGAAGCACATTGTGAGCTGAGAACGCCCTGATGAAGTTTCACTTTTAGAGCTGAGTATTACCTGCATAAAAATAATAACCCAGTCCATAGCTATGAATAACATGCCTAAGTGGAAGCATACAGATACAGAAGAGTAATGTGCCGAGGACAGAGCTCTGAGGAACCCTTTGTGTGACCAGTGCTGAGATGGATCTTCTGTTACCATGACTAACAAACTTTTCCCTGTCAGTCAGATAGGACTTAAACCACTGGAGGGCAGTGTCAGAGATACCCAGCATGTTCTCCATTGTGGACTCATGTCTGAAAGTGTCAAATGCAGCAGTGAGATCTAACAAAATTAATATGCTGGTTTGCAGGGCTAGCCTGAGGGGGGTGCAAACACAAGGCCTGGTGTTTATCAAGGCCCTGCGGCCCTGCATGATCCACGTCTTTTGGGGAATTAAAAAATAAATCATTTCATCATTTGCTAATTTAACTACATTTCCTTTTTCTTGCCAAAAGTCTGTAATTTGTGGGCCTAGCAATAACCTTGCACAAATATGGAACAATGTAACATGTCACTTTTCAAAGTACAATAGAATATATATACAACAATGACCAATACATGCATAGTAATGCATAATACATAGTAATTATAATAATACATATATAGTATTTTACAGGGGTCACCAAGTCTGGTCCTGGAGAACCACTGTGGCTGCAGGTTTTCATTCTAACCCTTTTTTTAATGAGTGCCCTGTTTCTGCTGTTAATTAACTTCTTGCAAATTCATTTTAATTGAATTGCTTTTTTAAGATTTGTTCTCTTGAATTTCTTCATTGTTCCTCTGAAATGCTTCATTTCTTTCTTTAAATGGCACCCAAACAGAAATGAAATATGAAGTGAAGGAGCCAACAGAAGACCAACTAAGTCAGGGCCTCAAGCTCCAATCAGTTTCACTCCAACCAGCTGCTTAATGAGGTGCCAATTCCTGTCATTAATTAAACCAGTTCTTTAATTTCATGGCTTGTTGCTGCTCTCATAGTGCATTAGCAGACATTTCAGACATTGTTGATTTTCTCTTTATAAGAGCACTATTAAAATATTCTGGGGATATGATGCAGGTCGACATTCCTGAGAACTTCATCTTTCATTATTTTCAGATACTGTATGATGGACACCAGTTGTTTTGGCTTATTTTGTATGTCATTATTGTTTGGCTGCTAATTAAGGAAAAAGAAACAGTTCAAAAGAAGTTAATTAGCAGCAAAAGCAGGTGACTCATTCAGAACTGTGTTAGAATGAAAACCTGTAGCCATGGTGGTCCTTCAGGACTGGAGTTGGCAACCCCTGTTATAGTATATTATAGTAATGAACAGTAATACCTGATAGACACACCAAATGGTCAATAGCATGGATTTTTCAGGCAAATACATAATTTTTTATATTATTTTTTTTACAATCCTGTGAAATGGCTAGACGAGATAGGGATATAGGGAGAAAGTATCTAAGTAGCTTTGAAAAATTGAAAAGAAAAAGGAAGCAGTGGAATGCTATTGTAAAATGTTTAAAAACCAAGACTGTGCAACAAATTGAGGAATCGGAGCATTCACAGTTATTGGAAGATAAAACAGAAACTGACAAAATCAATGAAACTATTCAGTTTAACATCAATGACCTTGATGATCAAAAGGCCAGCTCTCGTTTGAATGAAGAGCAAGAAATTGAGAAGCTATCTGAAGAACCATAACTTCTTGAGCATAAAGAAACCAACAAAAATAATTTTTGTTAAGCAAATAAAAGAAATGAAAATTTCAACATTAATAATGCTGGCACTTGGCCCGAAATTACAACTGAAAAGTTTAGAATGACTATTGTGCAAACTAGCGTGACACAAAGAAAAAACTACTGTTTTCCTAAAGATGTAAATAACAGGGGTTTTCCTGAAAATATTATCTCAGTAAATTAACAAATGGGGAATGTCAAGAACAAAGATAATTACTCTACTCAAAGATTTAGGAATTGGGCACTTAAGTTCATGATTAGAAAGTTATGAAATATCAGAACATCATTTACAAGCGATGTACATATTATTACAACTTGAAAAAAAAATCTACAATTGGAAATCACTATTGACAAAGAATATGAAAGAATAATTAGAAAAGAAACACACTTTTAAAAAGTGTGGCGAACAGATAATTGCTACAATTTTGCATTTATCAGAACACAATCTGGATTTCAGAAGAAGTAGTGATGCTTTGTATAAACCACATAATGGCAATTTCGTAGGTCTGATAGAATTATTTGCAAAATTTGACCCAATCACGAAACAACATTTAGATTGTTGCATGGATACAGCATCACTTTCCTATTTATCCCATAGGATTCAAGATGAACTGATATAAGCTTTGGCTAAAAAGTGACAAAAAAATAAAATAAAATTAGCGAAGAAAGCTAAATATTTCACAATTTTATTAGACTGTACTACAGATGTAAGTGATCAAGAGCAATTATCTGCTATTTTAAGATATATTGATGTAGATGAATGTGAAAAATTAGTAACTATTTAAGAATGATTTATGAGTTTTGAAACATTAAAAGACTTGACAGGAAAAGGATTATCAACCAAAATTGAACATATATTAAAAACAGAGGATTTATGGAATTGTTGAGGATAAGGGTATGATAACGGAGCTAATATGGCAGAGATGTATAAAGGTATACAAGCACATATTCTGCAAAAAAATGCCAAAGCACAATATATGCCCTGTGGAAGCCATAACTTGAATTTAATCCTTGGAGACATTTCAAAATCATCTGCTCTTGTCATTTCATTTTTTGGAACTTTACAAAGCTTATACAATATTTTTTCATGTTCTGAAATGTGCTGGGATATATTGAAACAGCATGTACAACACCTTACTCCAAAACCACTGTCGGAAACTAGGTGGGAATGTCGACTTGAAAATATGAAATCTGTAAGATACCAAGTACCAGAATTTTCTCTTGCTTTGAAACAACTTCACGAACATATCAGTGACATGGAAGCAAAGTCCAAAATTCAATCACTCAAAAATAAACTTACTTCATTTGAAGAAGATTATATCCTGATTCAATACTTTTTAATTATACAATGCAATTACTACTTTTAAGAAAACATTCAAAATTTACCATAAAAATGAAACTTTTTTTTTTTATATATATATATATAATTCCAACAACTTTCAAAAATTGACTGAAGGCAACCTTCTTAAATGTGTCCTTGAATGATGACATTGATTGTATCGATTTATTTAATGAAATCAAAATGTGTCACCGAGTATTGCCTCCCAGGAATACAATTTTACAAATTGTGAAATATTTATATAAAAATAACTTATCCGAATTGTATCCAAATTTTGTTACTACTCTGAAAATTGTATTAATACTACCAATAACTGTTGCATCTACAGAAAGATCTTTTTCAAGATTGAAGATAATATAAAATTCAAGAATGATTCTCTTCATTAGCAATTTTATCTTTAATCAGAATTCGCAAAAAAAAAAAAGAAATTATGATGATTAACGAATTCACAATTATAACATTCAAGAAAATGAAATGTCATTTTTTGAAAATTTGTACTATATGTATTTTATTAACTTACGTTACCAGTTTGTAGTTTATAAATATACAAAGTAATATAATCATGTAATCTATATTTATATTAAAGTTTTTTTGTATGATTGCTTTGTTTTGTTAAATATTAATTATTTATAAATTACAAGTATTAATTTGTGCAATGTAACTGAAACACATAATATCTGCAAATAAAATATAAATTTTTTTATACTAATAGTTTTTTTTTCATATGTATAAAGAGGCTCCACACAAAAACTTTGCACCGGGCCATGTTTTTTCTTGGGCCGGCGCTACTGTTTTGTCCAGAGTCAGCTATAATAAGCAAGTCATTAGCTAGCCGAAGCAGAAGTGTGCTGTGCTCTGAAACTAGACTGAAAGAGTTCCATCTAATTATTAGAAGTTAAGTAACTGATAAGTTAGAAGGCCACAACACAGTCAAGAACTTTTGACAGAAATGTTAAGTGAGAAATAGGCCAAAAATTGTTAAGATTGTCAGCATCAACACCAGATATTTTTAACATTGGGGTTACTGAAGCGATTTTAAAAGTGGCTGGCACAAAGCCAGTGTCAAGGGATGTTTTTATTATTGTCATAACAGTTGGGATTAAGGCATGAAGGCAGGATTTAAGAAATGTGGTGGGGATGGGGTGCAGTACACAGGCATTATGCCTCGTTTTACCAAGCAGGTCATTAACAAATGCAGATCTTTTGATCTTTTTAGATGTTTAATTTTTCTTAAATTTAATATTGCAGAAAAAGTGGAGGAATTTTTCACAGACTTTGGCAGAATGTCTATTTGTTATTTGGAAATAATTAGACCAGATGCAGGTTGAAGTAGTTTATTAACTACAGAGAACAAAACCCTTGGGTTAGCGTGGCCACTGTCTATTATTCTGCCATAATGTATGTTCTTGGCTGCAGTTAGTGCATCTCTGTAAGCCCTTTGATGGTCAGAGAAAACTTGGATGTGCACGGTGAGGCCAGTCTTACGTGACATTCTCTCAAGGTGTTGGCCAGCTGCTTCCATAGACCGGAACTCTGAATTGTACCATGGAGCTGAGCACTTAAAGGAAACCTCCTTATGCCTCTTCCACTTATCCGAGATCGGGTCACTGGGGCAGCAGCTTAAGCAGAGATGCCCAGACTTCCCTCTCCCCGGCCACTTCTTCTAGCTCTTCCGGGAGAATCCCAAGGCATTCCCATGCCAGCCGAGAGACACAGTCCATCCAGCGTGTCCTGGTTCTTCCCCGGGGCCTCCTCCCGGTTGGACATGCCCAGAACACCTCACCAGGGAGGCGTCCAGGAGGTATCCTAATCAGATGCCCGAACCACCTCATCTGACTCCTCTCAATGCGGAGGAGCAGCGGCTCTACTCTGAGCCCCTCCTGGCTGACTGAGCTTCTCACCCTATCTTTAAGGGTAAAAAAAAATTGCTTATACCAATATCAACTAAATAAAACACAAAATAAAGTGATGCTTTAGGGATTTCACTCTTAAAAAACAAAATTTTCCCAATACATTTTATGATACACAACCTGGAATCAATTTTTATTTGTGCCCCTATCTGTCAGCTATCATTGTATCAAGTTTAAATTTTATATACCACAGCATTGTATAGTTCAACTGTATGGCAAAAGAGTTAGAGTTTAAATTGTAAATATGTAGGATTTGCTCTGCTGTTTGGAAATGGTATGATTTTCCCAAGATGACAGTTCAAGCAGTATAGCATCTAAAGATAAAATGTGTTACTGCATATGAAAAGGCCATCCTGGAACGTGTTGCATGTGCTCTTCTGGCATTTTTACCTACTTAACTTGTACCCAGAAAATGCTTGTACTTTGGCAATGATAAAATAACTACACTAATTCACATCACACCAGACATGATATGCCAACACAGCCCTCATATGTTCATTTTACATGCTCTCCACTATAGGAGTGTTACAAGGAGGAATAAAAACAGCAGACTTCATAAGTAAACTATATTACTGTCCATTTTATTTTCATATTAAGGTTGTATTTTTTTTAGCAGGTAAAGAGACCTTCCTAATCACTGTGAGAAAGTCTGTCCTGATAATTAAGATATGGTGTTGTGTTATCTCATTCCATTTAGTTTTCTATTTTGACCTTTTGTACTTACATTACTTTATGCCTTGCTGCTTTAAGTAATAGCAATTTGCAAAGTTGTGTGCAGCAATGAACAAACATAAGTGTTATGTTGTGGTATTAATGTTATTTCATTTGGACAGTAGGTGGCACTGTACAAAGATATATAAATAGAACGGGGAGAGGGATGGGAGAGCCCGGAAGGAGATTGTATGAGAGAGGCTTTTCTATAATAAAGAAGGTATCTGGAAGACTCCTTTGTGTAATAATCAATACAACAATAAGTATATACAGAGTTGAAAAAATACAACTGTTCTAAAATATTACCTAATGTCTATACAATGTTAATCATGTTTATCTTTAGTTACATATTACCTTTCTTGCAAACATTTTTTCACCACCCTAAACACTGCATTTCTTCAGCATGCCTTTGTGGAGAAAATGCAAATAATTATACTACAGGTTCTGTTAATTGTTAGATTTGTTTTGTAATTCTGTTTCAAGAACTCGTTGATAACTTTTTCAAAACAGATTTAACTTGAACTGTCAAAAACAGTTTAACAATGTTGTATTCTACTTATGGTTTGGTGGAGTTTAACTGTTCTGTTTCGTTATTTATTTTATACCACCCATACAAATAAATGTCATCATACTGAAGGACTAAATTTATTTATATTTAGAAAATAGGTAATAAAAAGATTAGATATTCTATAGTTTTTTTGTGCTCTGTTCAGTGACACTATAACCAGAATCAGAAAAAGCCACATATATGCAAATACAGTGATCCCTTGCTATATCGTGCTTCGCCTTTCGCGGCTTCACTCCATCGCGGATTTTATATGTAAGCACATTTAAATATATATCGCGGATTTTTCGCTGCTTCGCGGGTTTCTGCGGACAATGGGTCTTTTAATTTCTGGTACATGCTTCCTCAGTTGGTTTGCCCAGTTGATTTCATACAAGGGACGCTATTGGCAGATGGCTGAAAAGCTACCCAACTTACTTTCTCTCTCTCTCTCTCTTGCGCTGACATAGGGGGGTGTGAGCAGGGGGGCTGTTCGCACACCTAGACGATAGGGACGTTTCTACCTTCTGTGTGCAGCTGCTTCCTGAAGGACATGCTGCACGGTGCTTCGCATACTTAAATGCTCAAAGGGCACGTATTGATTTTTGACTTTGTTTTACTCTGGCTCTCTCTCTCTCTCTCTATTTCTCTGCTCCTGACGGAGGGGGTGTGAGCTGCCGCCTTCAACAGCTTTGTGCCATGGTGCTTCGCATACTTAAAAGCAAACAGCCCTATTGATTTGTTTGCTTTACTCTCTGTCTTTCTGACAGACTCTGCTCCTGACGGGCACTCCTTTGAAGAGGAAAATATGTTTGCATTCTTTTAATTGTGAGACGGAACTGTCATCTCTGTCTTGTCATGGAGCACAGTTTAAACTTTTGAAAAAGAGACAAATGTTTGTTTGCAGTGTTTGAATAACGTTCCTGTCTCTCTACAACCTCCTGTGTTTCTGCGCAAATCTGTGACCCAAGCATGACAATATAAAAATAACCATATAAACATATGGTTTCTACTTCGCGGATTTTCTTATTTCACGGGTGGCTCTGGAATGCAACCCCCACGATGGAGGAGGGATTACTGTACATAAATTGGAAACATTACAAATGATGTAAAGCATAAAAAAGTATATGTAGAATATACACATGTACATGTTGCTAATATTTTACACAATTATTGTGAGTAAATATACCAGGTTTATGGTGTAAGATCAATTTGAGTCAATATTGCTCAGCCCTACGACTACATGTATTCCATGACTGCAGGGCATAAGCTACAAGGAAACATTGAATCTTTCTCAGTTTATTTAAGTAAAAGTTATAAGTAGACAATGGTATTCTTCAGACTTATTCAAAGTAAATGCTATTAATTTAAAATTAATTCTTCATTTAGAAAATAGGGACATACATTCAAGGTGTTTAAGCCTAGTTTTAGAAAATCTTTCTTTACGCTGAAAACTACAAGTACATGGAAAGTTTACCAAATAGTATGGTATGTAGTAGTATTTTGAAAACCTTAAATCTGAACTAGATATTTTACAGAAGTTAGATGAATAATGATTGACACCTTTGTTGGGTTGAATTATCCATTCTTGTTAAAAATGTTTTTAAGTTCTTAAGTTCTTTTCTTATAAAGTACTGAAGCATGTTTACATAACTGTTGATCAGCATCTTCCTTAACGTTATTGTTGCAGATCATAATCACTACATTTGAACTGAATAACTTGCTTCATGTAAAATTTCTTACGTTGTCATGTTTTTAAAAGTAATTGTAATAAATCAGGCATTTTTTCCGTTGTTAAACACATTATTACAAAGAGCTTTACAAACCCAAAATCTAGATATAAAGGAAATGTAGTGAATTTACGGTTTTATTTGAACTTTTATTCTAACTGCTGCTGAAACTGACACTGATCTACAAAACATCCATCCATCCATTTTCCAACCCGCTGAATCCAAACACAGGGTCACGGGGGTCTGCTGGAGCCAATCCCAGCCAACACAGGGCACAAGGCAGGAACCAATCCCGGGCAGGGTGCCAACCCACCGCAGGACACACACAAACACACCCACACACCAAGCACACACTAGGGCCAATTTAGAATCGCCAATCCACCTAACCTGCATGTCTTTGGACTGTGGGAGGAAACCGGAGCGCCCGGAGGAAACCCACGCAGACACGGGGAGAACATGCAAACTCCACGCAGGGAGGACCCGGGAAGCGAACCCAGGTCCCCAGATCTCCCAACTGCGAGGCAGCAGCGCTACCCACTGCGCCACCGTGCCGCCCCATCTACAAAACATAAGAACCCTAAAATATTTGTTTACACATCTTACCAAGATAATCTGAAGCCATTCACCAGTTCTTATTATATTATTTATTCTTTTGTGAAACACACTTGGCAATTTTCCAACTATTCTTAATTCTATTGTATTCCAAATCTATAGTTAATTTGAGCAACCCACCCAAATGTTTAGAATATTATTTACTATTTGAAGTGTCCTACCTACATGTGTGTGCAACATTAGTTAAACAGACAGCTAAACTCTTCACAAACACGTGTATATCAGGTAAGAGCATATTAGCTCTGTTGTTTTAATTGATACTATCAATGGAATTATGAATCTGAGTAAATTAAAAAAAAATAAAAATAAACAGCAATTATTAGCATTTCACAGTACTGCACACATTTTCCACCTCTAATAGTTTTCAATAAATAAGCATTAAGAAACATTTCAAAGATTGATAATTATAAAATCACTTTTAATATATAACTGGAAAAGTGTAAGAAATAAGATTTACTCACAGCTATTGCTTAGTAAATGCTCCAAGCAAAGACTGATATGAAGTCATAGAGCACATGTGTAATGCAAGCACCATAAAAAGCAACTACTCATACTTTTTAATGCAATAACAGGATTGTCCACAGGAGTTCCAAAAAACACATTTACATCAAACAGAGGTAAAATGAAGTATTTAAAAATATATATTTATAAGGTATTGTTTGACCAAAATGTTACTTGTTTGAAGAACATAATAGTACAGGTTAAGTATCCCTAATGTGAAGTTTCAAAATCCAAAACTTTTTGAGTGCTGGCATGTCATCACAAGTGGAACACTCAACATTAGGGGTCTGTCTTATACAATGTTGCTTAGATTCAAGCATGAAAATAAGCATAAGCCAAAAAATATGAAAATGTGTATGCCAAAAAAATTATGATTTATAAAAGTTGGTGTAAACACAATTTACCTTTTAAATCTCAGTCATCTTGCAAACTAGTCCCCCGTGAAGTTTAGACAGACAAAGCATCCCACAAAGCATCAATTGCTGTAAGGAAACAACACGATTAACAGGGGTTTAGGGTATTGGGGACCACCTTGAAGCACCGGGTGTTGTTAAGCAATGAAATCACAGTTGACAAGCTCTGTACCACATCAAGTGCAATGATAACACCTGCACAGCAGTTCAAAAGTGCTCTGTGGCACCATTAAAATTGCTGCGCTGACATAACTTACAGGGGACATAGATTGTAGCGCTTCTCTTCTGCATTCTGGGGATTAATACAGTGTCACTGCTTACGGATCACAAAAGTTGCTTCATTCTTGGTAGGTGCTCTTATTGCACTGCTGCAAATTGACTTTTCATGTTGGAGAATCCATTCTGTTTTATGAATGTACATCCACACCAAATGAAAACTGAATATAGCACCTCAGTCAGTTTATTAACGGCTTCCAGCACAATGCGGAATGAAGGAGTGAAGGTTCGCTGAGATATTTCTGTTCTTTTGGCCAATTCTCTGAGATGTGACATCAGGTAGCCAATATAAACTGATGAGAAATCAAAAAAGTTCTTCTGTGCAGATATGCAGCATCTTATCATATTAATCACTTTTAAGGTGTTTATCATGCCAATTCACATTATAATGCAGCGCTACTTCTGTGAATACCATGCAAGTGGCAGTGCAGCAATGAGACAGGAATGTGACCCCCAATGGGCAATGAGCACTGGGCTTAGCAGCTGACTCAAACCAATGAGTGCAGAGATAGACTCACACAGACAGGTATAAAAAAGAAGAAGGGGAGTGATAAAGAAAGAGTAACACACATTATATCATGGCTGAGTGAAATTGTGAGTGAGAGTGGATGGAGAAAGAATTTCTGTTTTAGTTTGTTGCGTATAATAGCCCTTCCAACAAACCAAGCCAATGAAGCTCAGTGAAGGCATTCTCCAACGTAAGAGCAGTGGGGAAGAATTAAATTAGAACATTAGAACAATCTAGACAAGAACAGGCCATTCAGCCCAACAAAGCTCACCAGTCCTATCCTCATATTTTTTCCAAAAAAACATCAGGTCGAGTTTTGAAAGTCCCTAAAGTCTTACTGTCTACCACACTACTTACTACAAACTTAACCTTGTTACTTATATTCCTATATAAATTATCTATATAATTTATATAATCTAAATCATCTATATCATTTATATATATTAAAAATAACAGAGGCCCTAGTACTGACCCCTGTGGAACACCACTCTAACATCAACCAATTCTGAAAAGGTTCCTCGCTTCCTTTGTCTGAGTCAATTCTGCACCCATCTAAAAACATCACCCTGAACTACCACGTCAACTACTATGAAATGTTTTCTAAAAGTCAAGATAAATAATTTCATATGCTCCACTTTGATCATATGCTTTTGTTGCCTCCTCATAGAATTCCAGCATGTTAGTAAAACACAACTTCACACTTCTAAACCCATGCTGACTGTTCTGAAAAACTGTTCTTGCCATTTATTGCTCAATCTTATCCGTAATAATTCCTTCCATTAATTTTCCTGTGATGCATATTAAGGTTATTGGTCTATAGTTGCTTGGATCTGCCCTGTCACCCTTTTTATATAATGGGATGATATTTGCCATTTTACAGTCCTTTGGAATCTCTCCAATGTGCAGTGACTTCCTAAAAATATGTGTCAAGGGTTTATATATGTACTTGCTAGCCTCCTTAACACTAGCATCCCTGAAGCCTACGAAAAAACTCTAATCTAACAATGTCAGTCAGTTGGTTGTAGGGTGAACATGACTGGGAGAATAAAACAGAAAAAAAAAAAAAAAACGATAACTTTTACAAGTACCATAAATTTACACCCGATCTGATGCCGTTAGTTTTCAAATAATATTGCATTAGTTTGATGATGTTTTCTGATTAATTTTATACCCAATGCCCCATATATTTGTCTTTTTCTTTTTTTCCCTAGTGCAGCGTTGACATCTTAGACCAGAAGTCATGTGCTTATTCAGTGTGAACAGGAACACAGAGGTGGCCGGTTGCTGTGCTCTACAACATACTTGATCTGGCGGCGATGAAAGCACATGTACTGTACAAGGCATGCTGAGAAAAGAAGAGTGTTCTTGGGTAACCTTGCAGAGGAAGTTCGTCATCACTTCTTACAAGAAAAGGCGATGGAAAAAGAAAAGAGGATGTAACATCGACAAGCTTCTGTTCCAAGACCTCCGTTTCCCCCAAGAAAGAGAACTCAGTGTCAGGTGTTCCTTCAATGTAATAGGAACCACAGCATAGAGAGGTATGTAAATTGCAACAGGTACACTTGTCAACAGTCCTTGGGTGTGTGGGAATTGTTAACATTTGAATCTGGAGGACCCAATAGTCGAACCAACAACCTCTTAATTATGAATCAGCAGGTCTTCCCGCTGCATTACCCAAGCTGCCGTATCACTGTTGTACCCTAAGCCAACTTCTTTTTCTTTGGTTATGTTCTTGAATAAAAGTGCACTTGTTTTGTTATACTTGTACCTTTTGTGAAAGTGTTTATTTGATATCTGGACTTCAGTCTTCACATACTGTATTATACACTTCATGTCTACATTTTCTCAATTATTGCTAAAACATGAAAAACATTTCTGTTTTAGCTATGTGTTCCACAATTCCAGCGTTGCATTTCCTGTCATACTACAGTTACACATGGAACACACATGAAATTATTGTATTCCAAATAACGATATTTTATTTACCCTATACAATTTCAGGCACCTCACACGCAGATAAACACACTTGAGCTGGGAGAATCTTCTTTGCATTGGTGGGGGGAATGGGATAGCAGGCTGCTTGTACTGATCAACATATTGACTAACACAAAAGACGCTAATGGAGAGGTGCAAAAGAATTTAAGGTGGCCCGGGATTACAAGTTTTTTTGTAGGCTTCATGGAGTCTAGTGTTAAGAACTCCAGCGTAAATATTATTTGATCCTGGTGATTTGTTTGATTTCAGCCTATTTAATCTGAGCAGTACTTCTCCCTCTATAATTTCAAAATCCCTTAGTACCTCCTTAGTAGTCCTGTTTACCTCACTTGTGAAGACCTCAGAAAAATGCAAGTTTAAGGTGTCCACTATTTCACTGTCTGTATCTTTTAATTCCCCTTTACTATTTCTGATGCACTTAACCTCCTCCGTGACTGTTCTTTAACTACTAAAATACTGAAAGAATCTCTTAGGGTCTTTCACCTTATCTGCCGTATTCTTCTCCAACTGCTTTTTAGCCTCCTTGATAGCCTTCTTAATGGGTGCCCTTATGTTCTCATACATTCCATGATTCACTTTGTAGTCATTAGTCTTATATGTCTTATAAAGCAATTTTTCCTTTGTAGCTTTTTTTTAAAATCTTTGTTAATCCACTGTGGAGTTTTTTAAAAATTTCCTATTAATTCCAAATGTAGGTATGTATCTGTCCTGTATTACATTTAAAACATTTTTAAACCTATTCCACTGTTACTCGACTGTTTCCACACTTAAAAGCTTATCCCAGTCTATCCTCCTTAGACCTTGTTGCGTCTGCTCAAAATCTGCCCTACTGAAGTTCAACTTAATAATTTTAGTCTTTGCATCTGCACTCTTACAAAATACTGAGAATTGTATTATATTACGGTCACTTGACCCTAGTGGTTCAATCACTTCTACACCCTCAGTTCTATCTTGATTATTACAAAATACTAAATCCAGACAAGCTTCACACAGTCACTAATTACTTGTAAAAACTCCAGCTCTTGTGCTTCTTCATCTGCAAGGTTATCCCAGTTAATATTTGGATAATTAAAGTCCCCCATGACTATAATATCTCCCTGCAAACTTGTATTTTTTTACTAAACAGATGTGTGTTGAAATTACTGTCTGAATTGGGTGGTCTATAACACACTCCTAAAATAAGACCTCTTTCCCTAATTTTTTCCAAGCGTAGCCACATGTCTTCACCAAGATGGGGCTCATCGTCCAACTGAAGAGGAATTATATTTAAATTCTGTATGACATAAACAGCAACCCCACTTCCTTTTCTGTTCTATCTTTCCATCCATCCATTATCCAACCTGCTACATCCTAACACAGGGTCATGGGGGTCTGCTGGAGCCAATCCCAGCCAATACAGGGCAAGGCAGGAACAAACCCTGGGCAGGGCACCAGCCCACCGCAGGGCACACACACACACACACACCCACACACCAAGCACACACTAGGGACAATTTTAGGATCGCCAATGCACCTAACCTGCATGTCTTTGGACTGTGGGAGGAAACCGGAGCACCCAGAGGAAACCCACGCAGACAAGGGGAGAACATTCAAACTCCACACAGGGAGGAAGTGAACCCAGGTCTCCTTACTGTGAGGCAACAGCGCTACCACTGCACCACCGTGCCGTCCCTGTTCTATCTTTCCTTCCTAAAATCTGTGTATCCCTCTATGTTACACTCATTCCATTCATTTCTGTTATTGCTATAATACCATAATTATGCTCTGCTACATATAGCTGCAACTCACTTACCTTATTTTTGATACTTCTAGCATTAAGGCAAGCTATTTTTAATGTGTTACTCCTTCTACATTTAAATATAGTTCAGTTCGCTATTTATTTGGAACATAGTCTGTCTCTCAACATCCTTACCTCTCTCGTTTTGAACCTCCCATCCTAATAAACTGTCTTTTTTAACTGCATTCTCTGGCTCACATGTCTTCCTTTCCTTTTCCCACAAAGAAGTCACTACAATAAAAATGTATCAGTGATATGTAACATGATTTGTCATTTAGCTAGTTTTGCTGCATTTTCAAGCTTGATCAAGGGTGTCCCCACAGTGTTCCATCATGCATATGAAAATATCCCAAAATCCAAAAATATTGAAAAACAAAGTAGTTCTGGTTCCAGGCATTTCCGATGAGGGATACTGAACCTGTACTGAGTATGAAATGCAATAAAATACAGATAGGCAAGAGTGAGGATGTTAAACCCATAAATTATATATTTTATTTTAATATCACATTATGAATATATTTCAAAACTACTAAAAATAATTCTACAACAACTGAAACAATTATTTTATACATGCTTTAAATATTAAATAGTTCCTGGTATAGTGTAGTAACTAAACAATTTATATTTTTGTGAATATTTTAGAAAGACAGTAAATAATACAATATTATCTTGACTAAATCAGTGTGTTATACAATGTTCTTCAGAAAATATTTGACAAAGAAATTGATGTAGTCTATTATTTCATTTCCAAATGTTGTTTCCTTTAGAAAGATTACATCTTCTTCCCAAAAATGATCAAGTATTCTGAGTAATTAATCATTATTGGATTTTGCTGCTAGTAATGGAGTGTCTATAACAAGTATCATGTTTAAACACAATGTTGCTCATACAGTGACAGTAATTAGAGTATCTGAACACTCAACTGTTGCCACCAGAACCCTCAACAGGAAAAACAGATGACCACACTAGTATGTGCTCTTATAATGCTATAAGCCATGTGGTCTGTCAGAAACAAGTACCTGATTAAATCTAAAAAGATTTAATATCTTTTTTTCCTACCTTCAGTGCCTTTTCTCTGTATCCTTCTGTGTCTAAATCTCTCCTAACTGGAGTTCCACCTCTATAATGCATTCTTGTAAAGTCTGCTCCTCTGACTCTGTCATTTTGAAACACCTTGCTCACCTCCTGATTGCTTTTATTCTTCCAATCTTTGAAAGTGACTCTCAGCATGTGTCCTACACATTTATTCTTTTTTGTGTGTTTCATACTCCTACCTCATCTTTTTATTGTGTCACCAAAGCCAAAATGACCAATCACATCAAAACCAAACTGAACTCAGTGTTTTCATAAACATTAGATTAAGTTACATTAGATTAGATGTTATGGCTCATTGTTTTAATCTGTATATTTTAAAAAATCACTATCATAGATAAATGTATTTATTTTAGCAATTCCAGTTTATTCATTCAGAATTTTTTTTAAATAATCCTTCCATTTTCTTTAAATTCTCATTTTCTGACCTTGAAGTGTATTTCTTTCATTAAAAGTCAAAATTTAAAACTGTTATGTATGTACCATTACACATTGTTCATTTGCCTTTATATCAGCAGTAATGTTTAAACACATTTTCTTCAGGCTCATTCCAGATCTAAACCAATGTTTTAGAAAACATAAAAGTAATTGGGAGTTATTTATAATACACAGCTCGATTAATTTTCTCTGCAGCAATTTTGACAAAAGCACACATACTTATAAAAAAGGAATTCAGTTGAAAAAAACATCTCAAAGTGGGCTAGAAAATGGTGACATGGTTCTGCTTGCATATTAATAAAAAACAGGTATAAAAGGCATGCACAAATGTGACATATATTACAAGTAAGAGATGCACAGATCAGGAGTTTAATTGTAAATTTCTTTCAATAATTGATTTATAGGTATATAATGTTCATTTGCCTGTCACTTTCAGCACACATACAATCAGCAATTGTTGAATGCTTAGTTCCTTTCCACACTGAGAAATTAGATTTTCAAACTTCTTTTGGACAGAGTTATTAAATATTTCAAGTGATGACATAGTTTTATAGGTTTCAGGTAGTACCATTCTTAAGTAACAGGTAGTAGGTAGAAAATATTACATACAGATTTCTTCAGTTTATGATATTCTTGGTTTTATGCAGCTATAAATGCCTTGTCTTGTAATGCAATTAGTTATTGCATTACTTTACAAAGGGAACTGATTAACATATTTATTTATCCAGAAATTCCCAGGTATGCACCATTAGCCCAATTAAAGATGTTTGGGACCTGCTGCAGAAAAATGTAAAATGTACCAGTATGTATATTAACAGAATATGCTTATGAAATGTATAAAAATATCTTTGAAGGCAAAGGCAGAAACACATCTCACTGGCAAGAATTTCAACTGTATTTTGATTTCATTGTAGTATTATTTTGTATTGTTCTTTGATTTTGTTGAGTCTTACTTTCATATTTTACATTACTTCAAAAATTATGAATTTTACATTATCAATGCAAGTTTCTGTGATTTAAAGGTGTAAGGAAAACCAAAAAAAAATAAACTGGCTATACAACGTTATATATTTTTTATATTTACCAAATTACAAAATATATGTGAACATAAAGGAAGAACGAAAAAGTCAGTTTGTTAAAGCTAAAAAATGTAATTGTTTTTAAGTAGTTTTCATTAATATAGCAGAACGTTTATTTCCATAGTTTCTTTTCCTTTATCAGGATGGGATGGCATAGTGGTTAGTACTGCTACCTCATGGATCCAGCATCTAGGTTCTAATCACATGCCTAGTTGTCATCTGTGTGGAGTTTGCACATTCTCTTCATGTCTGTATGGGTTTTTTCTGCAGGTACTTTGGTTTTCCTTCCACATCTCAAAAGAAATGACATCTTAAATTGACTGTGGTGTTAATGTATGCATGAGTGGGTCCTGAAAAATATTGATGCACTCTCCAGGGTTGTTTCCTTCCTTGCACCCAATGCTGCTGGTATAGGCCCCCATGACCCTGGAATGGATTAAGCAAGTGTGGTACCCGGCGGGGGTTCATGCCCGGCCGGGATGCCCAGGAGGACCGGAGTAGGGCTTATGCCTCCTCCAGAACATGAGGGGGCGTCCTCCGTCGTTGCTGTGGGGGACACGGGTACAGAGCTTGGAAGCTCAACCCTGTAGGGGCCTGTGGTCACCGCCAGGGGGCGCCCCAATGCCTTGGGAGCCCTGGACCTCAGTGCTTCCGCCACACTCGCAAGTGCTGGGGGAAGAGGATTGGAGACACCCGGTGGACTTCCGGTTACACCGCTAGAGCTTCCGCCACACAGGGGTGTGGCTACAGAAGCCTCAGGATGCACCTGGAGTCCTTCTGGGGTGTATAAAAGGGGCCGCCTCCCTCCAGTCAGGGGCAAGAGTCGGGTGGAAGAGGATGAAACTTGGTGAAGAGGAGTGGAGGCGGACCAGAGACTGTGAGAAGGCATTGTGTTGTGGCCAAGGACTTGTGGGGTGATTGGTGCTGCGGCACTGGGTTTGTGCACTTCACTATTGTAAATATGAATAATAAACGTGTGTTGGGTGAAACCATCGTGTCTACCTGTCTGTGTCCGGGCTGTTCCCCACACAAGTTAATGAGTGTTATGTACTAATTTAGTAATTTGTCAAAATTAAATTCTTAGCATGAAATATGCAAAAAAAATAAATAAACTGATTTTAATTAATAATTTGTCATCTCTGATCACTCTCCATTTGATCGGTGCATCTCTAGCTACAAAAATCCTATGGTCTCCTATGATCAGCATCAAAATAACAAATAAAAAATTATAATCAGAATTATAGATAGCATCTAGTCTAACTACATAAATGAATTAGGTAACAAACTCAAGCACACCTTGTGTGTTGCACATGCTGACAGAAGGGTTGTTATAGACTGCTGATTCCCCCAGCAATGTGTTATAAGGATTGTTAGTGCCATGAGGACGAAGAAGAGCATTAGTTATAAGATGATTAGCCATGGCTCCTGAAGCAGCCAGATAAAGACAGAAACAGAAAGAAAAATCAATCAGAAAAATGTAATTTACACAGGCTGAGAATAATAAAATCAGTTTGCAATTTGTGCTAGTAAATACAATAAATCATACAAATCTTAAAAACATAAAGTTAAAATACATCTTTCTGAATGTTGCATTTTAAAGCTAGATATCAGTAGTATTGTCTTCTTTCTATTAAAATAATGCATTTTTTACAATATATATTATCGCCATACAGATGACATGGGGTTATTAGGAACTGACACAGCTATAAAGAGTAATATAAAAGATTTAACTTTTTAACTTTTTAAGATTTTTAACTTTTAGTTAAATACAAAATACTTAGTTTCATAAAGCTGTTTCATATATACTTCAGTTTTGTTTACTTTAAATTGTAATCAGTTCCACTGAGAACTCAAAGCACTTAAAACATGGATTTGCCTAGTTGTCATCATTAAATTTATTTAGTTAGAAAGATCTCCAATTACAGCAAAACTATATTACTCTTTAGCAGAAATTCTTGAATCTAAGTTGATGCCTAAACTTTTAATATATTGTATTTTTATATGTGGATACTACTTAGACATTTTGTTTTATATGAGGTTCCAATGTAATAGTCTCTGAATTGAAATTTTAGAAAGAGTATTAATCATTAATATTAGGGTCATTGTCTTTCTATTGAGTTACAGTGTACCTGAGCCTATATATGAAAATTTGAAAAGATAAATAAAAAATTCTAGCAAAAGAAGATATAGTACTGGAAATCAAAGTTATAGGAGGCACATTTTTGAAGTAAATAAAGCTCATCTTTAAAATAAAAAGAGGTTCTGAAGCTTTGTGGTATTTTGCTACTGCAAACCTGAACTAAAGGACATGGCAAGGGGGCATCTTAGTGAAAATTTCTATCTATTCATCTTTTATTTTATATTTAGGCTGAAGTCCTACTCTGCTGTGAGATATTGACTATCTTCATTGGTTTCAGGTGGATAGCCTTCCATTTGAGAAGATCTCAACATTCCAGCTTCAGAAGTGTTGCAACTCATCAGATAAACTTTGTGTCAGCTGCATTTTCTTCAGCAAACCAATCTTAGGTGTAACTTCATCTCTACCTGTCTAATTCTCTGCTCCTTCACAGTGCCAGTTTGATGGTTTGTACTGAATGGAAGAATTGTGCAGAGATCACTTTCATAGGAAAGCCAGTCACCTAAACATTTGCTTAAAGCAATTTCACTAGATATTTTATTTTCTATTTTGTTATGTACAAAGTTACTTTTCTTAATCATTGCAAAAGGTAAGATCTCTTCCTTTATTCTAAGGAGCAGGGCTTGGTTTACTCAAGGAATTCAGTAACACAAGAACAAGTATATTCACCAGGAATCTAGAATATCTATTCAACAAAAACGTTCCTCAGCTACCTGCTATATCCAGTCCAGACATGTGCAGATTATTCATACATGCAGATCTAATGCTAATAATTTTTCCCGGCTCCAAAGATGTAGGCCTGTAGTGCAGTTGTCAGCAATGACTACCAAATTTTCTCTTTTGAGTGGATAATCATTGAGGAATAAATTGTTTACCTTAAAATTACTTTATAATTGAGTATGACACTGACTTTCTGTATTTATGCTCAGAAATATAACTGACTTTCTTCTGATGAATGAGATTTCAATTATTTTGAGAGTTTGTGTAGGAATATGAGCAAGGATAAGGAGGACTTGGTACATTTAGTAGAGAGATTCATAATGTCATTATTTTACCTATTCTGCCCTTTAAATGTCTGGCAATAGAGGTGTCAAAGTTTGACTTAACCAATAATGTATCCTATTTATTGTCCCTGTAAATTCTGCTATTCATTTTAGTGTTTTTTTATTATTTGTTTGGTTTGTATGCCCTACCTTTACAAATTTAGTTATCCTAGGTGATTTTAATATTTAAATTGATGCACCAAGCAGCTTACTTGTTTCAGAGTTTCTGCAACTACAGTAACTGAATATCTTCTGTTAATTCAGCATCCAAGCAACCTTACTCAAAAGCATGGATATATCTTGGATCTTGCTATAACAAGTAGTGCTTTTGCTTTTACTATTATTGCTATTATTGGATCTGATCATTTTATGGAATTAGTTGTTCTTTCTCTACACTACATGCCTCTGTTAGTCAGTGTTCTATAACTTAATGTAAAAACTATTGTCACTATTGCCTTCTCATCTTCATTATCCTCTGCTTTGTCTGCTCAGTCATTAGAAGGTGGTCTTTATAATTACACACAATTAAATAATTAAATCCAGTACTGATGAATATGAATCTTAAAAAGATTGGGGTGCAGGCTGGAGCACAGATGGAGAAGATCAGACGAAATATTTAGGGAACATTAGCAGTATATGAGAGTTGATTTTTACTGATAAATATAATTTCCATAAATTGACTATATATTGATTATATTGAATGACCTCTGTCCTTCTTAATAGTTACTTTTTACCAAAAAAGCATTTTCTCACAGATCAAGTCTTGTTTATCTGGGTGTGAAGTGAATGGAGTTGTATAGGGTAAATAATATATCATTATTTGGAACACATGCATTTCATGTGTGTTCCATGTCTACAACAATCTATGTAAATGTAGGGTGACAGGAAATGCGAGAAATGCAAGAAATGTTGAACACATATCTAAAACAAACTTCTTTCATGTTGTAGTAATAATGACAAAATTTTGACATGAAGTATATAACAAAAGGTACATGTATAACAAAACAAGTGCGCTTTTATCAAGAATATAACCAAAGAAAAAGAAATCGGGTTAGGGTACAACACTGACATGACTGCTTGGGTGGTGCAGTGGCAAGAACTGCTGGCTCATAATCAAGAGGTTGGGGTTCGATTCCAGCCACTTCTCAGAATATACCGTTTTAAGTAGTGAGCTGCTCTTATTGTTACTATTATACAATAAAAACATACATTTCATTTGAGTTTTCAAATAAAGATGTGCTATAACAGAGGTGAACTCAGATGAGGATGAGGGTTCTACATTGGAGAAAGAGAACAGAATCCCTACCCGCAAGATGGTCCACTCACACATAAGAGCAACGCAGCTGCACCAGGCATAAAGGTGAAAGATGGCACTGTTTGGATGCAGCAAGAGGTCAGGTGTCATCCTGCCAGTCAGTCTGCCCCATACGTGTCCTTCAACGCAACAGCAGGGCATACCGAGCTAGCCAAGGTATCATGCAAAGTTCTGTTTGTGAGTATGTTTTGTAATGGTCTTTATATGAAAAACATTTATATGTTACTTATATAAAAGCCACATCGAATGTTATTTACCTATTTACCTTGATTTAGTTACTTATCTTCCTACAGCGTAAAGTCACAAGTAGACTGCAGAGCTTCCTGTGTTTGATCGACACGTGCATACTGACAAAGTATCAAAGTATCCTCATCTGAGTTCACCTCTATTATAGCATGTCTTTATTTGAAAATAGCAGTGTCAGATCAGGGAGAGCGTGAACATAAACGAGAGAATAAAACAATAAAAAAAAAAAATTAACACTAACCTTTATAAGTACCATATATTTACACTGGCTGTTACAGACTAAAATCAAATGCATGTTTTTATTGTATAATAGTAACAATAAGAGCAGCTCACTACTCAAAACAGTAATTCTGAGAAGCGGCCGAAATCAAACCACCACCACTTGATTATGAGTCAGCAGTTCTTATCACTGCACCAACCAAGTGGTCGTGTCAGTGTCATACCCTAATCCAATTTCTTTTTCTTCAGTTATATTCTTGAATAAAAGCGCACTTGTTTTGTCATACATGTACCTTTTGTGAAAGTGTTTATTTGATATTTGGACTCCAGACTTCAAACATTATACACTGTCGAAATTTTGTTGTTAGTACTGTAACATGAAAAAAGTTTGTTTTAGTTATGTGTTCAACATTTCTTGTATTTCTCACATTTCCTGTTATCCTACATTTACATAGATTGTTGTAGACATGGAACACACATGAAATGCATGTGTTCTAAATAACGATATATTATTTACCCTATACAATTCCAGGCACCTCACACCCAGATAAACAAGACTTGAGCTGGGAGAACTTTTTGCCCTTTCTGCGATAGTGAGGGGGATGGGATAGCAGGCTGCTTGCGCTAATCGATACATTTACAAAACAAAAGACGGGAATAGAGAGATGTGAAGGAATTTAAGGTGGCCCAGGATGACGAGTTTTTTCATAGGCCTCAGGGATTCTAGTGTTAAGGTCCAAACAGAATTGATCAATGAATTTTTCAATTAAAATGTGTTGGATTGTGTTAAAAGCTGATGAAAATTCTATAAACAGCATTCTTGCATTGTTTCTTGATCATTCCAAGTGCTTCAAAAGTGTTGCTGCGGCATCCTCCACACCCCTCATTGTTCTGAATGCAAATTGGTGAGGATCCAGAACAGCCTCAGTTTTAGTAAGTAGTTGTCTCTTAATTAACTTCTCAAACGATTTCATGATATGAGAAGTTAATGCCACTGGTCTAAAGTCACTTACTGCTTTGGGGTGTAAGTTTTTACCAATGGAATAACAGTTGTCTGTTTCCATAGGCTGAGCACTTGCTGTAAATCCATGAACATTTCAAACATGGAGTGGCATATTGGAGAGAGCTCCTCTGCACAGTAGTGAAGCAGACTGCCACTTATTCCATCTGAACCCAAGCCTTTTTTTATTTTTGTTTGTTTAAGAACCTTTCTGGCATTGTGCTGGTCAAAGAAGGGCTGACTTATTTCTGAAGCAAAATCCTGTGTTTCAAATCTTGACTAGAATTCATTCATGTTTTGTGCCAACTGATAGTCAGTGGTGACCCCTGCCAGTTCAACTCAGTTACTGCATTTTGCATGAATGCCAGTCATCATTTACATGCCATTCCATAATAAGCCCAGGTTATCAGTCCACAGTTCATTCTCTGTCCTGCCTTTATACTTCAGCTTTGTGTGCTTTATTTCATGTTTCACCTCCTTCTGTGATTCCTTCTGTTCCATTAAAGTTCCATGCTGAAATGCCCTATTTTTTCAGGTTATCGATATTTTTAGATCTCTGGTAAGCCATGAGTTGTTGTTAGGGTATATTTTGGCTGATTTTGTGGGTATTATGGTGTCCTCGAAGAATTATATATTACGGCCTATAGTATCTGTCAGTTCATCAATGTCAGTACAAGATTTTTAAAACACTGAGCAGTCAGTGAACTCAAAAGAGCCGCACAGGCACTGAAAAGAGTCCTCATCCCAGACTTTAATTTGTTTTCTTTCTGGCTTTTCTCTCTTAAACATAGGTTTATAAATTGGAATAAGCTGGACACAGTAATGATCTGATGAACCCAGCAGTGGTTTTGCTCTCAATTCATAAACGTCTTTGATGATCCTGTAGCACTAACTAAGCACTCCGTTGTGAGGAGTTGGGCAAGTGACATGTTGGTAAAAATTGTGTAGTGTTTTGTTCAGTGCATACAGGTTACAATTTCCCAAAATAAAGTTTAGAGAGTTGGGAGACAACAATTAAAGCCTCTATATCACAATGGAGATGGTGTTAACGGCCTTGTTCAACACTGCCCTCAGGTAAATATACATGAGTGTGATGAAAATCTGTGGAAATTCTCTAGGCAGATAAATGAAGCACAGTGCAGAAGTTCCACGTCTTTTGTGCACAGCTTTTCTCTAACCACCACCGTTTTGCACCATTGTTTATTTTTTATAAAGGTAGACACCTCCATTGTGTGACTAACTGGTGATGTCTGAGTCTCTGTCCAAATGAATTGGTGCACCAAATCCATCAAATGGTAAAGTGTATAACTTTAAAGGTAGGAAAATTCTTAGAAAATACTTGAGACTTGATAAATTTTTATTACTGCAATCTTTTCAGAGCATAGGCTATGAGGTGAATGGTAAATAGGGATGGTACAGTGGTGCAGTGGTCAGCAATCCAACTTTGTGAAAAAGAGACCAACGTTCAAGCCTCAAGTTCTCCCTGCAATGACTTTGCATGTTCTCCTGTACCTGTGTGTGTTTTCCTAGTTTGTCTGTTTTTGTTTACACAGTTCAGAGACATGAAGTATAGGTGAATTGGTGTTTCTAAATTGACCTTAGTGTGTGTGTTTACTGACACACACATAAACACACTATAGATGGACTACTGACACACTGAGAGACGGACTGCTGACCCGACCAGGTATTATACCTTATTGCAATTGCAATAGGTTTCAGCTCCAAATGTGACAAATGTATACAGATTAATTAGAAACATTTTGTAAAAAAAAACATGTTTGAGCTGGTAAACTTAAATTTTGGTTATTCTTTGTAAGCTGCACACAGAGGGCAGTGGATGAGGGTTAAAACAACAAAGCTGTAGTTTATGCTTTTTCCAGACTAGGCATTTTCAGCATTCTTACCTTGAAAATATCAGTTAAGATATTGGACTTCAACTACACAGCCTGTGTTACTTAGCTTTGACAAGAAGTTATGGGTAAAAAGAGATCAGCATTTTTTGAATTACATAAATAAATTGATATTATTTACAAATCTATTTCTCTTTTAATTGAAATAAGAGTACCGGTTCACTAATTAACAGCACCAGCACTTTTGTTCTTAGTGTCTTGTTATTCTACGCCTATCAGTATTACCCACTGTCTGTTTAAACAGATTTGGCATACAGACAACTTAAAAATAATGTGAGTACTGTTTATATTATTTAGCAGGTGCTATATATCATTTCGATGATCTACTTTTCGCAACTGACTGGCTGACCAACCTGGTCAGGTACACACCCAAATATCAGATTGTGGTCAGAGCTACGTATGTAATATTCTGATCGAAACCCTGTCAAGTTAACAAACCATCCTTCATGGTGCAACATGTGAGGCTTTGTTTCAGGCACTGACGTCCAAGGTTCCATCCCCACAAGGAGAAGCAAAAGTGCATACACCTGATGAGGCCCAAATAGGGCAAAACACGTGCCGTGCACTCTTGTATTATTTGGTAGGTGCTGTACATATATATATATATATATTGTGAGACTTGCCCAGACACCACCAGACGGAAACCACATCTTTAGATAAAACACATGTTTATTAAGCACACAAATCAAGTCCCGCACACAGTGCTTCCAGCACCAATCACCCCTCTTCCGGGCTTCTATCAATGTCCGTGGCCACCTTTCTTCTCCTCACGGGAGCTTTGTCCTGCTCCCACTCCCGACTCCAGCTCCCCCCTTGTAGTGAGGCAGCCCCTTTTATTTCTACCCGGATGTGCTCCAGGTGCCTGGTGACGTTCTTCCGGCAGCACTTCCTGGTGTGGCGGAAGTGCTGCCCTTTGCACCGGAAGCACTCCGGGTGTCCCTGGAAGGCTCTTCCTCCATCTTCCCGGGTGTGGCGGAAGTAAACGTTTTCCCAGGTTCCATGAGGCTTGAGGCGCCCCCTGGCGGTAGCTACGGGTCCCAACAGGATGGAACCTCCTTGCTCCTCTCCCGTGGTCCTCTCCTAACGCAGGGCAGTTGCCCCCTCGTGACCCGGAAGATATAAATGCCACCTTCCGGTCCTTCCAGGCGGCCCAGCTGGGTAAGAACCCCAGCCTTCTATGACAATATATATATATATATATATATATATATATATGTATATATCTCTTCTTCATCTTCTTCATTCGGCTGCTCCTATATATAAATTCACACATGTACACTTAGGGGATAGGCAAACGGTCCAACACGGGGCACATAAAAGACACCAGAAAAAGAGTTGGTAGTGAGAATTAATGCCTGTTCTCTTTCCTCTTACAGACCCATGGAATACTAAGCCAAAACTCATCACTTCCATTCCTTTCAGATGACTGAAGAGCAGGAAATAAACAACGTAATCTCAACCATCATGGGCGAGTTACAATGAGTGAAAAGTCCATTTGGGGGAGATGAGAACACAGCTATGTGGCAGCTGTGGCTGGGGTAAAATCAGCTCAAGCCCGAGCTTGACCAGGTATTAGTGCCGCTCACTGAGGCACACGATATTGAATCATACTTCTTAATTTTTGAACGAACTGTCAGGTGACATTACTGGGAGTGAGCGGAATGGGCCAACATACTGGCATCGTACCTGAAGGGAGAAGTGCAGTGGGCTTATGACCTCCCCAAGTAGCAGGCCACCAATTACGACCTCCTCAAGGCCGAGGTATTGAAACACTACAGCGTAATGGCAGACTAAGAGGTGAGGGAATGGCGCCTCTGGAAATTTGACCCTGAGAGGATGACTCAGGTTTAGGAATTTGAGATATGGGGGAAGAACATTGGCTAAGGCCAGACATAAATGATGGCCGGCAGATCATAGTGGAAGTAGCGCCTTGATCAATGCGCTCCCCGATTATCTCGCCCAGTAGGTCTGCAAACATCCATATAAAAATATGGAAACCTTGGTGGAGGTAACTGATCGTCAGCAGGTGGCCTTTAAATTGGAGAGGGCAGAACGGGCTTCTCATCTATCCCAACAGGCATGTGTACCCTCTTCTGAGCCCACCTGTTGCTTCATGGAGCCCAGTGCTGCCACTAGTCCTCAGGAGAAACAACCCAACCTTCCCCGCTGTTTCAAGTGTGGGGAAGAGAGCACATTGTTTCTGCCTGTCCCCAAGTGTGTGAACCTATGGACTGTAACATTGCCCGAGCAGAAAGGTATTGTGCTGTCACTAACCCTTTGTCATTTCCTTATACAAGAGTGGTGTTAATAAACAGATTCTGGGTGACTAAAGGTTAAAAGATATCACCAGTCTAACCTATATTCATGGGGAAACTCTGTGGTATAGGTCTGCCTCCTGATTTATGAGAGATTGCAATGGCTGTGTTATCAAACCCTCCTTTTGCTGTCATTTTGGGGCGGGACTGGTCTAATAGTAAAAGCGGTACGAATAAAACCACTCCTCTAATTAAGTTGGGCCTTGCCATGGACAGGAATGTTTCAGACTCGGCTGTCCCCATGCCATGTATACAAACAGTGACTAGGTCACACGTTGCCACTCAATGTGACACAGTAGGAGAACCTGAGCTAACCCTGGAAATGATTCCCACCAGCGTTGTGAGACAAGGGACCGATACTCAGGTCAAGGGGTATCTGTTGAGCTCTCTGCATTTTCAATTTAGTGCTACTCTGGCCTCCTTTAAAAGAGTTCACAAGGATTGCAGCAATTTTAATTAACGGCCATCGCACAGACCTTCCCATACCACAGGAACCCCACATTGTAATACAAAATGATTTACTATATCAAGTAGTGGAACATGAGGGTGACAGAAGGTCACTGTTACTAGTCCCACGAACCTACTGATGGCAGATTTGTGAACTAGCTCACACTCATCTCTTAGGTGCCCATTTAGGCAAAGAAAAAACATTAGAATGAATTAAACTTTTTGCACTTCCTGTCTGGATTGTCAATTATGATAGATTCCTAGGAGGGACCATTCTCCTCTAGTTCCTCTTCCCCTAATTGATATTTCCTTTGAACTAATCAGTATCGATCTCGTAGGTCCATTGGAACACTTGGCCCAAGGACACAAATACATTTTAGGCCTTGTGAATTATGTTACTCGTTATCCCAAAGCCGTTCCAGCTGCACACGGCTACCTCCAAAAAAATTGCACGGGAACTGGCAGGGGTCTTTTCACGAGTCAGGATCCTCAAAGAAGTCTTAAAAAATCAGGTGACGCCCTTTACCTCAGAAAAGTTCAGGGAGGTTGCCAAGGTACTGCGGATAAAACATCTGTCTATCACCCTCAAAAGGACGGCTGGTAGAAAGATTTAATTAGACCTTAAAACAGATGTTACGTAAGGTGGTCAATGAGGCTGGAAGAAACTTGGACCAGCTACTTCCCCTTGTTTTATTCGCCTACCAGGAAGTCCCACATGCCTCTACAGGGTTCTCCCCTTTTGAACTGTTATATGGACGGGGCATTTTGGATACATACATTTCATGTGTGTTCCTTGTCTAAAACAATCTGTAAATATAAAATGACAGAGGAAATGCGAGGCAAGAAATGCTTAACACATGGCTAAATAGAAAATGTTTTCATATGTTATAGTAATAATGACATAATTTTGATGTGATCTGTAAGATGTGTGAAGCCCAAATATCCAAGAAACATTTTCGCAAATGCTGTAATAAAAAAGTATGCCTTTATTCAAAAAATAAAATTGAAGAAAAAGAAATTGCTCAATTGACATGTTGCTGATGCCCAACTATCAGTCAGTACAAAATAAAAGATGTTTGCATGCACGTGTGTTTGCACATTTCATTTTCAACCACTTGTCACAGTGGTAACACTGCTCTGTAGCGCATGATGGTGCAGTGCATAAGCTACCTTTTAGCAATGGCAAGGTAATAGGTTGAAATCCTGCATCTTCTCTGTATTTAGTCCTTGGAGTAGTGAGCTGCTATTATTATTATTATTGTTATCATATAACAAAAACATTCATTTGATGTGAGTCTGTCACATCTTGTGTAAATTTATGGTACTTGTAATAGATGTTACTTTTCCTTGCAAATGGACATTCACATCAACATGTCATTTTAATGATTTTTTATTCAAGAATTCAAGAATAAAACTGAATAAAAAATCGTTTGGATGACATGTTGATATGAATGTCCGTGTGCAAGGAAAAGTAACATCCACCACAGACACTGTGTCTGTTTTCTCAGCAAGACACCAAGATGAAATGACTGACCTGCATTTGTGTGCTTTTATCCCTTCAGCGCTAACTTTTACAAGTACCATAAATTTACACCGGCTGTTACAGACTCAAATCAAATGTATGTTTTATTATATACTGTAATAGTAACAATAATAGCAGCTCACTACTCAAAAAGGTAAATGTGAGGAGAACCTGGGATTGAACCCACAACATCTTGATTATGAGGCAGTAGTCCTTACCTTTGCACCAGCCAAGCAGATGTGTCTACTTTGCATCGATTGACAGTTGGGCTTCAGTTTTTACACAGTGCCAGTGACGTGTAAATTGAACAATTTCTTTTTCTTTGCTTATATTCTTCAATCAAAGCACACTTGTTTTGTTATACTTATTGTGAAAGGTTTTTTTTTTTTTTAAATTTTGGATTTCACACATTTTACACTTCAGGTCAACATTTTGTCAATTATTACTATAACATGAAAAACGTTTTTGTTTTAGTTATGTGTTCAACATTTCTTGCTTCGCATTTCCTGTCATCTTATATTTACATTATTGTGTATTCCAAATCACAATTCCAGACACCTTACTCCCAGCATTTTGCATCTGACTTTACTTCAGCTGCCTCGGTGGGGGATGGGATAGCAGGCTTCTTGCCTCTTTGCTGACTGATACATTTGCAAAACAAAGATGCTGCTGATGATGTGCAAGGGAATTTAAGGTGGCCTGAAATTACAAATATTTTTGTGGTCATCACCCTGATGGCTTGGTGTCCTGAAAGTGTCTATGAATTTTCATGCCATACACTTGCTTAGCTGCTTTGATGTCTCAAGAGTGGTTTCCCTCACTGACCTGCGGGCTACATTGTCATCCAATCTAAAGGCAGTATTAGAGGCTTTTAACAGTGCATATACCTCTAATGCCAACCACTGTTTATGATTTGCACAAGTTCTAATGGTCTTTGAGTCAGTCACATCATCTATGCACTTGTTAATACACCTCTAGGCTGATCTGATGACCATCAGAAAAGTTGCTGGTTCAAATTCCACTACTGCCAGAAGGGATCCTACTTTGTTAGGCTCCTGAGCAACTACCTTAACCTGAAAATTGCTCCTGAGGCACTGTACGATGGCTAACCCTGCACTCTAGCGCCCAAAGGTCATGTGAAAAGACAATTTCCCCTCAGGGATTAAGAAAGTGCATCAAATCAAACAGTCAAAAAGCACACCCTGATCTGTTTGAGAGTTAGTTTAGACCATATTAGCAGTGTTCTATATGCAGGCAGTAGCGTAGCAGAAACATGATCAGAAAAACTGAGATGTAGGCAGGGTATGGCTTTGTAAACATCATGACAGTATGCAAAAACAAGATCCAGTTTTTTTCTCTCATAGTAGGAAAGTTAACATGTTGATAAAGGTCAGGGAGAACGCTTCTCAAATTCACAGGATTGAAATCTTCAGCCACAATAATAAAAGCACCAGGATGCACAGTTTGCAGCTCTGAAACAGTTCTGTAAATTACCTCTCAGTGCTTCTTTAGGATTAACCCCCAAATGGATGTAGATACCCAGAATAAAAGTAACAGTAAACACCCTTGGCAAGTAAGAAGGATGGCACTTTACAATTAGACATTACAGCACTGGACAGTGGTGATATGATTCCACTGCAGAAACATGTATTGGTCATACAAACACACAGATCACCTCTGCACACCTTTGCAGTTGCTAAAGCAACTCTGTCCAATCAGAAAGTGTTCAATCCATCCAGCTATATAGCGATATAAGGGATGTTATTTTGCAACCACATGTTGGTAAAGATAAAAATGGAACATTTCCTCATCTATTGCTGGGTTATACAGTTTGTAATTTAGTGAGCTAACATTTTAAAGCAGGATAGAATTGAGAGGCAACCTGATTGGATTTTTCTCTATTGTGATGTGGACTCCAGAAGCCTTATTTATAATCCTTTGCATGATTTTGAGTTTCACTTACACGTACACCAAAATACAGAAAAATGTGTATGCCAAAAAAATTTGATTTATAAAAACCTGGGGTACTCACATTTCTACACAATTTAGCCTTTATAAATCACAATTACCTTATAAATGTGCATTTGAGAACATGCCTTAAACCTTCACCCTAAAACAGCCTTATATGAACCATGCTAATCTAACTCATAAATATGCACTCACGATACTGCAGACCTTTATTGGCTGGTGATACATCCACATGACACATTCAGTAGTGTGAGATAGATGTTCTTGTCTCTAAATTAGAGGCATGCAAAGAACCTTGATTTGGTTGCCTAAGCACTTTTGTCAGCAAAAAGCACAAATGTTGAATGGCAACATGCTTTTCCTGCTGCAAATTCTATGAGTCCAGCATATGTCTGAAATAAAAAAAAACAGGTCTGATCTCTGTTAATTGCTAATCACTGGCAGAGTTTGTGTGTAATGAGAGAAGGAATAAAACACTTCTACACCCTCTGATTTTGATCTGAGAATGGCATCTATAACTGGAGATGCCTTTTAATGCGACATTATGTCAGAGCAGTTATAACAATAGCCAGTCCTATGTTGGCTTCACAGATGTTAAATTTTAATATGGTTAACAAAAGCAGCTTCATTCTCATTAGGTGCCTTATTGCAATATGAGTGCATCAAAGTGCTCTGATTACATTAGGAAAACGGACAGTAGTGCAAATTTCCTTTTTATGTTGGTAACAATATGCTATATTAGATTTATACACTCTGGGAGACAGTCGGCTGATCAACCTGGCCAGGATGGGCAAAGAGGAGAACGATAGGTGGAAAACAACTACTGAGGGACACTGCCTCCCCCAGGACGCCAGATTGCAATGTCCCTGCAGCATTGCAGTACCCCAGATTCCTGCAGGGCACCATGGGATTTGGAGTTCGGCTTCACAGCCCTGCTGGGTACCGTGGGTGCTGCCAGGAGACATTGCAGGGAGACCTGGGAGTCTTTACTTTCCATATAGCCTGGAAGTACTCCCAAGTCATGGGGCTGGAAGATAAAGCAAGTTCTCTATCTGACCCGGAAGTGCTGGCAAGTCACGTGAACAGAAGAGGAAAAGCATTATATAAAGGACTGCTGGAGACCCAGCAAGTGAGCCGGAGTTGGGAGGTAGAGGACAGAGCTTGCAGGGAAGTGTGGGGGAGAGATTTGTGCTTTATTGTTATTATTATTATTAGTATTATTGCCTGTGTATAGTGGTGGAGGTGCTTCAGGGTGCTACAACAAGAAGAAAAAGAATTAAAAACCTCTTTGGTGATTTTACCCTGTGTTCAGTTTGTCTGTCTGTTGAGTTGAAAGGGGCAACAGTGACCCCTAGCATCTTACAATTCACTGAAACACCATACAAAAACTAGATATAGTACTTTGTTGGTCGGTTAAAGGCTACTAGCACAATGGGCACAATGGAGTAAAGCTTGCTTGAGATATTCCTGACCTCTCAGCCAGTTGGTTTCAAGGTAACTAGAATACAGACTGTGCATCATTTTCATCACATTTAAGCTTTAATATGTTTGTCAACGCAAATTATAATAGCTCAGTAATAAGAATTATAATGCATGCAAGTCATCATTTATCTAATATGGCTACATTTCCCTACTTGATCAAGAGTGTTGCCATTTTCCAGTTTCTCTCGAAATGTTACATATACATGGGTTAGAGTTGCTGTAAATATATGCACATTTCCCATTAAGTTTTCTTTTATAAATTTGAATGTTAGTGAGGGAAGTTGCATACACACATTTTGAGCCTCTTTTGTGCATACACAAACTTTATAAATGAGGCTCTAGCTCATTTACTTCACTTCTGTATACATTCCCATCATTTGCAGCAGCAGTGAATCTTTCTTCCAATAACTGATTCATGTGAAGCGGTGATCTTGCAGCTTAATCTTTGGTCTCATAATGTGGGGTAATGTTGTATGTTGAGCAGTGATCCCTGATGTAAAGCAATATATGGCAATGGAAGGTTTTATGTATAATTTAGGCAGTTCATTTCCCATGAGAAGCAACATTTAACACATTTGGTACCAAATGTTTGGAGCTAGAGCAGACGCAGCATCTGCACACTCCATCATGTTTCTGGATGAAAGGATAATATTGGAGCTCTGTAAAAGTTTCATATATATTGGTATAAATCCCACAAACAATATCACTATGCAAATTTTAAAATATGATCACTTAAGATTTGTAAGAATATTTACCATTTGATCAAAAATGCTTATGTGACTTAATGAAGTGGTGTCTTCTTTAACTCAAATTCTGTCTGTTTAATGTCAAGAATTACACGGAACATACAAATGTTAGAAAGGTTTTCTTTACACAGAAAACCATAGACACATAGAAAAAAAATTAAGGACATTCAAAACTCAACTTGATGTTATTTTGGAGAAATTACCTGAATAGGACTGATGAGGACATTTAGGCTAAATTACCTGTTCTCCTCAAAATATTTCTAAAACTCTAATTTGTAAAAAATGCTGTTTACTTTTTTGATCAAGTGAAAAGAAATTTCCAGATTCATTGCAGAAGCACCTAAATATGCATCCCTCCCAATAACAGGAAAAGTAGGTAAACAACACTGGTGAGATAAACTGTAAAGACTGAAATGGGAAAGTACTTTTAAGTTATAAAAATCCTTGCTGGCTGTTTACTGTGACAAAAACAATACTACAGTATTTGATTTTGAAACAAAAAAGCTTATTTTGTAATGAATTACTGTAAACTAGTCATATAAAACCTTGCTTTACTAAGGAGCCACATTGACAGAAAATATTGCAAAAGCTGCAATCCAAAAACTTCCCTTTCCTCCCTCATTATGCATTTGAGAATAAGAATAATATATATTTTTAAGGGAGGAAAAGCATGATGTAATAATTGTAACTTATTATCACTGCAACCACACATTTCAACATTACTGCCATTGTTTTCACATTATCTGATATATACAAGCAGTGTCTGAAATAAGAATTTTACTAGACTGCTAAAATGTTCAACTAATACATGTCTCCTTTTACTGGTAGGTTTATGTGTACTGTGTAATATCAGATGAAAAGCTCAATGTATGATAGTTTTGAATTTATAATTTTTGCTACATTACAGTTTATAAAAAATAAGAGTGTGAGCATGGTATAAAGTGCTAAAACTGACAAGGTCTTGCTACACATCATAGTAAATAAAGAGAAACCCCAGAGGGTCTGCACATACAACTAGACTCCACTTAAACATATTTTAAGGAAGAACACAGGATACAGAACAGATTAAAAAATTGTTCAGAAAAAAACGTGGCCTGCCACAGAAATCTTTCTATGGCAGAAGTTCTCACTGATTCAAATATCTTCTGCTCTTTCCAAATTTTTAAAAGGGCTAGGCAGGGGTGCCCTCTATTTCTGTTGATCTTCAAACTTTCCCTCAGGCTCTTATCAATTGCCCTGGGAATTCATCAGTTAATATCCCTGTCTCAGCATTTGACTCTCACTACAAAATATTACTTCATGCACCCTACTCTTCCAGGGAAAATCCCCCAGTGTTTAGTAGTCTGACAAACCGACATTTTAAAAATCTGCAGCACATTACCAGGCATGCAGCTAAATTGATTAGGGCTGATGTAGATGATTTGGTAAGTGTGTGTCAAAAGGCAATGTTGAAAAACAATGGAAATTATCTCATGACAGGCACTCACTACATGGAAACTTAAATTCAGCAAATTAGAGAGGCTAGTCACTGGGAAAACCCCCACAAATCACTCCAGAAATTCCTTTCTCCCCAGTTCCATACATATTTTTAATAAGGAATACACAATATTCAAGGACCATGATGATTTTTTTGCTCTTGATAATAACTGGCTTATAAGCCACTTTAGATTTCTAAGAGTCTTCTTCTTGGAATTGCGTGCTGAATTGGAACTTACATTACAGAGACCATCATACATAAATCACACGATCTCTGTTCCGTTACAGATTTTAACAGTCAGAGTGGATTTGGTGACAGGTGCTTTTCAGCAGGAATCGGCTGAACACAGAATCTTGAAGTCATTGTTAAGCTGTGTCATGCCATCAGTATAGGATGGTATAATCAGTGCTTGAAGTGGAACTAAATAAATGATGGTGTACTCATTTCTGCATGTGCTTCTTCTTACTTTTTGCAATGCATTATAAAATACATATAGTTAAATACATATAAGGTCAAGACGCAATCTGGCATAAGCATAAAGTAATTGACTGTAAACATATCTGGACAAAGACACCATCACAGAATGAATTTGCTTTTGTAAACAGAAATCACTTCCATTCAATTAATATACAACAAAATTGTGATGCTCAAATGTGTATGACTAAAATTGTTGGAATTAGGCCCAGATGAAACAATAGTTGCTTTATTTTAATAATTTGGGAACATGTGAAGTAGACATCAGAATCATGTTGTGTGTGATAATGGCTTCTTGTGTCACTAGGGGGCTCCGCCCCCTGCTCGCTTCGCTCGCCAACCCCTGGCGTTGGGGCATGACAAAGAGTGAGATGTATGAATTAGATATAGAATAGTGTGCAGGTTTGGATGATGCCTATAGAAATAAAAAATAGAGTGTTTGGCATAGAGTAATGTTTTATTGGAATATTTCTTTGTATACAACATTAGTAGTAAAGATGGTGTCTTGTCCTTGAATGAGTCTTCCTTGGCATGGATCATTTATAATTTTAACTTTAACGTCAGATGATCGTCGAACACGTGAGAAGGCAACATAAAGTTGTCCATGTCCAAAAACGGGTTCAGAGAGGTAGATGCCAACCTTGTCCGTGGTTTGTCCTTGTGATTTGTTGATGGTCATGGCAAAGGCAGGTTTAATGGGGAACTGTCGGCGTTTCAATGTAAAAGGTAATTCTAGGTCAGAACTCGTAAGGTCAATTCTAGGAATGAGAACAGTATTGTTAGCATGTGATCCTGTAAGAACTGTTGCTTGAATAACATTGTGTGTCATGGTGTTGACGACTAACCGTGTGCCATTGCATAAACCCTGTTTAGTGTTAAGGTTCCTTAATAGCATGATTATTGTTCCGTTTTTAAGGGTAAGGTTGTGTTGTGGTAATCCGGCCAGGTTAATAGTGTTCAAATATTCTAAGGGGGAATTCAGATGTTCATTGTCGTCATCAGAGTCAACTTTGTCAGAGCTTAGAAAGAGCCGTGTCTCTCCAGTAAGTAATGAAATGACCTGGTTATTAATGTGATTAACATTAATATTTTTTGGACATAATATAGTGCGTTGTGTTAAAAGGGGTATTTGGTCTAATGTGATTGCTGTTCCAAATATCTCCGTAACTAAGTCGTCGCAGATAAAGGATTGGGGAATTGTAATAATATCTGGGTGAAGTCCATCTGTATTGGTGAGTGTACCATTTCCCAGTTGTAATAGCCAATTGTTATATTCTGGATCTGGACATCGCATGTTTTGTACTAACTGTATTGTTTGAAAGCAATGCCAATTGTCTGCGTATTTTAAGGTGGACTGAACAATAGCTGAGCGCATGGCATGTGGAACAATAGCCAAGCATTGTCTAAAATCTCCTCCTAATAAAAGTACTTTTCCTCCAAAGGGAATATTATTATTCATCAACGTTTGTAGAAGTTTATCAATGGTGTTGAGTAAGTGACTGGATGCCATTGTACATTCATCAATAATTATCAGTTTCGCAAGACGGATGTCTCGGGCATTGCTACTGTGAATGTTCATAGTGGATACCGATGTCTCTGTGATTGGGACCGGTATTTTGAATAAGGAGTGACATGTACGACCATTTATTAACAAATTTGCTGCCACTCCGGTTGTAGCAGATGCGATAATTAACTGTTGTCTTGCAGCAAAGAAATGTATAAGTGTTTCATAAAGGTATGTTTTTCCGCTTCCTCCAGGGCTGTCAAGAAAGAAGCATTTGGGTATAGGGCTGTTGTCCTTCGTGGCATGAATAATTTTGTGAAAAGCAGCAGATTGTAATTCATTTAAAGAGGAAAGCATAGTTTGTGCAATTCGTTCTTCTTGTTGGAGATCAATAGTTGTGGAATTTATATCCGGTAAGGAATCTGGAACATTTGGTAAATGGAAGTTATCCAATGTATACCCAAGGAGCATAAGAGCTAAGCGAATGTCGTTTAGTGCATAGGCTTCACAGTCGATGCAGGAATCATTTGTCTCATGAAGCTTGTGGCAAATATCTTCAATCATTCCCATTTTGTTTGTATTCCAGAGGGTGAAAGGATCTGATGGGGAGGAGAAGGCACAGATATAAGCAAATAGTTGTCGAACTTGACATGGCATTGAATAGGATATCGCATCGTGTAGAGTTTTTTGCCAAATTGTATCATCTAATAAATATCCTTTGTCATTTACCGCCTGTTGGAATGTCTGACAGAGTTTGATGGTGCAGCCATCTCATACAGTTTTAATGTCGTGAAATGATGTAGCTCCGGTTTCATGTTGAAGAAGTAATCGAAGGTAAAACCTTTCAGGTTCTTTAATACTGACAGTGTACATTCGGCCTATGACATTATCACCGTGGTGATGTCGTTTTCTCCAGAAAGTGCCATTGTCAATCCAAACATAGTGAAGAGGAATTTCCCAATATTTCCAACGGTGAGCGTTGGGATCGTTTTGATTGAGTTTAAACCACGCGGTTAGTTTAGTATCTTTTGTGGCTGCTCTCTTTGCCGCTTGTAGCTCATCACCTGCATGAAAACAGACAGTTTGTTCGTGCTCCAAATGAACTGGCAAGCGACATATTGTGTGACTCTGATGGTGCATAGGAAAGCAAAATATTCTCCAAATGGCCTCTGGAGCACTGACGTATCGTGAATCAACATACATTCGAGTTTCATCGTGAGCATTCGTTTCAGATATGGAGACATTAGCACAATCGTGTCCCTTGTATACGTATTTGAATAGATATTTAACGCTTTTTACTGTAGCGCAGATCTCCACATTTATATGGCAGTTGTAGCGTAAACATAAATAAGGATTGTATGGTACGACCCAGCTATTGTCAATTGAATGACCTGGACGAATTTGTAATTGACTTGTCTTTCATCTTCTATATTTAGGGTATCCATTTATATTACCAAGTGTAACGTCTTGGAAGTCTTTGGGGAAGCCTTTTGAACATTTGCCATTAAGCATACATGGACTGTTTGGATTTGTAGCGCCACATGGTGAATGAATCATATTTTTTATAACAATTTGAAAGAGGCGTGGAGAGGTGTCACGGTCTGGAATTTCAGCTTTGACTATTTTATCGATGTCAGATTCAGTGCGTATTTTTGAATCCTCATCAAGTATTATTAATATATGGGCGTGTGGTAAACCTCTCTTCTGAAACTCGATAACGTGGATAATGGCTGTGACAGTTCCAAATAGAGATTTTTGTTTGATATCTTGTAGCAGGTTATTCAGTTTAAGTCTAAAGACTCTTGCAACTAAATCAGGACGATGTTCGACTCTCTGCCAGGGCTTAAGATTAGTTGTAATTTCTGTCCATTTAGGATTGCAGGTCATAGTGATAAACAGATCAGGTTTTCCAAATTTTCTTACGATAGCCATGGCATCTTGGTAATGTTGTTGCATATTGCGTGGGCTGCCTTGAAAGGATGATGGTAGAATAACAGGTTTTCCAGCAGGGTGCTCCATGACGTCAGCATCACGATTAATGTAGTCCATCAGTGATTTGTATTTATCGGCTCTAAGTGAAGGCTGGTTGTTTTTTATCCACTGCAGATCATTTGATTCCGCTCGAACATAAACGTCAACGATGTATTGTTGAGTCAGCTTTCCTGCATTGAGTAATGGATTAAAGTCGTCCCTTACTGAGAGTCTGTAGGAGAAATATTCTTTCATGGATACACGTGATCGTTTCTGTGCCTGATGTTTTTTAAATCTTGAAATTGTAGCACTCCATCCTTCCTGTCCAGTTGGAAATAATATGGGGTATGTTAAAGTATCAAGAAGCGGAAAGCAAATGTCTATGCGTTGGAATGTAGGTGTGTTGTTTTTATCAGGACGTAAATGTAGAACAATATCTCGGTGAAATGGAGGCTCCCCATCTTTACTTTGAAAGACAATTGCCACTTCATTAACGGCGGGAAGATTGTATCGTCTTGGATCTTGTTCTTTGTCCTTTATCAAGACTAAAGCAATTGTAGTTGCTGCTATACCTTCTGCATTTGCTTTTGTATTGGCCTCCTTTTCAACTTCATGTAGCATTTTTATAGACTTAGCTAATGGGTGATTGTTTATGACATGAGTGATGTTTCTCATTATAAGCTCTGTGCATTGTTTGTTTTCAGGAAGGTTCATTCGTTGATAGATTGCCTCATCTGGATCTAGGATGTAGATTTGTGCATATTTGCGTTGTTGATTTGTTTCAGGGTGCACTGTTCCAATGCGATGCAATATTTGTCCACATATGCGAAAGCAGTATGGGCCATTGCCTTTTGGTGGCCTGATATGTACTCCGGTAGATGCAAAAGCAAATGAACTATTGTAGGATCTAATGCAGTTCATAAAGTTTTTACTTTCAGGCACATCATTAGTTAGAAGCTTCTGTAGATATTCAGGATATGAATGTAAAGGAGTCAGTCTAATCTGCCCCTTTTGACAACAACGTGTAAATTCATTATTTGTATTGCCAGTTGTTTCTTCTGGGAAGTTAAGTGAATGACAATGATTGCAAATGACATTCATTAATCCCAATGAATTTTCCTCAATAGTGGACTCATTATTGAAGGCGTTGTCAGCCAACTGGCATAAGCGTTTAGCATGTGTCTGGCGTTGATGTCCGCGACGGGCATGTTTTGCTTGTGGCGTTTGAGTGCCGCGTTGTTGCATGTCCATTATTTGTGATGCGCTATTTTGTTGTTTTAATTGATTCGCCTCCGCTTTGCGCAAAGTCCGTTTCAGTCTACGTCGTGCATTGTTTGTATCGAGCCTTGTCCGTTTTTGTATGTCGGTCATTTGAGCTTTCTGCTTTTGGAGTCTTGCTTGCTTGTTTTCTGGCAGTTCATATGCGCGTTGTAGACGTCTGCGTTCATTTATTCTGTCTCTTCGCTCCCTTTTTTGTATGTCTGAGACGCGAGCTCTTTCGGTTTGAAATCGTGCTTGTTTCGATGCAGCACTTTGAGACGCGTGCTGTATGCGTCTACGTTCATTGTGTCTGTCCATTTGGGCACGTCTCTGTAACGGTGCTACTTGATCTTTGTGTTTTTTGATCCTTGACATTTTTTCTCCCGGAGTTTCCGAAGCGCGTTTTATGCGCCGCCGTGTATTTTGTTGTTTCATTCGTGTTCTTGTGTTTGTTTCCGTTATCCGATCCGAATCGTTTTGTACCCGTGACCGTGTATTCATGACTTGTTTGTTTCTCAGCATGCGAAATATGGATAAGTAATAAGGAGGATCGCACTCACTGTTAATATGTAGCCTTTTCTGCAGTTGAATGGTTAATAGTGCTTTATTGTAAGGAGATCCACCTATGCTGACACCTATGCTGCCTAGTGTGAAGGTGTTGACGTTTCCTTTAGAATATGTGGCTTTGGGTGTCACTTCTTATTGATGTGTGGGGGTGGGGGGGTGAGGATTGTTGTTGCGCGAGCGTCTTCTTTCTTTTTGTGTTCCAGGGGCTTGTTGAATCCCCCTCTTTGTGTGTGTCCCGTCCGTTGCTTGTAGGGTGTGTGGGGTGGTTTTGTGTTCTTTTTTTTTGTGTTCCAGGGGCTTGTTGAATCCCCCTCTTGGTGTGTGTCCCGTCCGGTGCCTGTAGGGGGGGGGTGGGGGGGGGGTGCCTTGCTGTTGTGCGCGAGCGTCTTCTTTTTTTTTGTGTGCTAGTTTCGTGTGCAATGGGTTTCGTGCGGCGCTGTGTGGCGCCTGCGTTTGACTACTTTTTTCTGTGCCTTTTCCTTTTTTCTGTGCTCGCTGCGCCTCATTTCTTTGACTCCTTTTTTCTGTGCTCACTCCTTTTTTCTGTGGTCTTGTCCGCCTCTCGCGGCCCCTCATCCGCCTCTCGCAGCCCCTCATTTCTTGGTGCGCCTGCGCAGTACGTCTTTTTGCGGCTACGGCCCATGGCCGGATGTCCCTGCGTCCATCCGGTTTAGCATTCTCGGTTAGTAATATGGATATGGATTGCCACTTATGTCATGAAGCACTCCCTTTTTGTAGATAAAATAGGCTACACATTTAGTTCATTAATGCCTAATCCACATGTTTAACGTTATTACCAATGTTAAAGACAGCTGTATTTGAAGAACACGTCAGTTAACTATGATAGAATTAGTTCAAGAACATTGGAAGTAGATTGATTCGTCATTGAAATGCACAATGAAATGAGATTATCTGTTCACTTCAGTGCCATGTTGCCTGGAGTTGCTAAAATGCCAAAACTGAAAGAGTCTGTAATGGACTTATGGATGATCAAAAGCTGCAGAAATATTAAACCAATTTTCATGCCAAGTTCATGTTTTATAAATCCTGACTTTTGTGTATGAAGTGGCTTATGTAATCTTTCTGAGCAGAGACACATTTTATACATGAGGCCACTGATTTGTTGTACATATCATGTTAACTGCAGATGGTGAGCATTTAGCAACCATAAATTGAAGGTTTTTTTTTTATAGTAAAAACATTGCTATTTGTTTATCATGGTTATTTTATTTCTTTTTAAAAACAATCCTGACCAGAAAGCTATGTTTTTAATGTGAAATTGGGAATCTTTGATCTTAATCACTTTGTATACTTTATTTCTTTGCAATTTTTGTTTTGCTTTAACATATAAATGTTAATTAAAACCACACAATATATTGTGGAAGATTTTTAACCATCCCCCTTACAATATGGAAAACTAAGCATTTTCACTTGAAAAGCTACTATACAAGATTATTAATTTGATCTTTACCTCTGTTCAACGAAGCAGAGCTGTTTATGTCACCTGTAATAAAGGAAGACTCTGACTGTTTTCTGACAGTATCATTCCACATTCTACGAATTCGACTCTAGAAAAGATCACAAGAGAAAAAAATCTATAACTTCTTATTGAAAGGAGAAAAACATATGAACAGTGCAATAATTGTAGCACACACAGTTTTTGAATTAATCTTTATAGATACTCTTTCTGTAAAATTTTAATTTCAAGATATTTATAATGTACAATTGTTAAATGGAGAGAATGGGACAGGGTTGCAGAAACTGCAACAGAACAGAGATGTGGGCAATCCCTGGGATTATAAATGTTTGATTTTCATTAGAGAAAAATAGTGATTACATTATTTTAACTAAATATTTCTGCTAAACTATTTACAGAGGAAAATAAATAAACACTTGTAAAGTCCAAGAATGTGGGAAGTAAAACAAATCAGAAATTAAAAATTACCTTCATAATACCATGGATCTGTTTTTTTGATAGGCCAGTACTATAATTACACTCTATATTCTGCATCTAAGAAGATACCATACTCAAAACAATAATCACAAGACGGTTTAAATAACAATGATTTAATTACCCCATATAAAAGAGTAAAAACGCCTGAGTTCATATATTTAAAAAAACATACAGGTATATCAAATATTCTAAAATATGTCAATTTTATTGCATTTTACTGCAACAAAGAAAACATCATTTGCATACTAAAGAAATGGTGTAATGTTAGTAAATTCCTGGGTTTTTTTTAAGTTACCTTACAGTTAGGCAAGGAGGGTAGAAGGAGAGGCCAGGGTCTCAAAAGACAAAGACAGACAAAGAGAAAGTGTAAGAGATACACAGGAGGTAAAAAAGAGACTAACTGTTATGGTACTGCAGTGGGTAAGCAGGAGAGGCACTCCATTGAACAGACTAAAAGTGTACTTGTTTTATTAATCCCAGAGGCATAGCAGGTTTGTTTTTTTTTATCTTTGTTAATAAGGGAATGCAGTGATGGGGTGTATACTTCCATGTGAGCACACATATTCAAAATCAGCTTTATTAAATACACCTCCACTAACAACCCATGAGTAAAAATAGAATATTGCCCTAAGTGCTTAATTAGAAAATGGGGTAAATATAAAATACAAGGCCTGGCAGCATTAAGTAGTAGATGGCAGCAAATTGCTATGTAGTTAGAAATCCAAAACAAAAGCATACCGCTGTCTGTGCACAGGACAGGACACCTTCTTATATCCCTGCTTGGGTGTGGCCAAGATAATCTTTGTTACAGTTTTGTTTTTTTTTATACCATTTTGATTTTCTCTCTGTGTTTGAACATTATGTTCCTGAGGGTTTATTCATAAGATTTCTTCCACTAAGTCTGTATGATAATGATCTAAAATAATAATAATATATATTTTATTGCATTTATAGTTTGAATATTCTAAATGTATTTTAAAGTTTTAAATCTAATCACTCAGCTTCTTGTTAATCTATTAAATGGTCCTGCTGATTATGAGAGTTGCAGCCATGCTTCATGAAGTAAAATAACACATGTTGATATTTCCTGTCCTCTCAGTCAGGGTAGGGTCATAAACAATTCACTCCCAACAAAGCATCATGTGCAGTGTTAGTCTTATACATGAGACAGTAATCATTACAATACAATTATTCAGTCATTTTGTCACTGGATTTGTAAAACATGCAAAGATTAGTAGTGTCAATTTATATAAATGATAGTTGTAAGAACCATTTGCTAGTTATTTAACTTATATAAATGTTTGCCTAAATATTAGTGCATAGTCTATGGGAGGTTCCTACAACCCCCATAAGTTGAATTAAATTGGTATATTCTAACTATTTCTAGCCTTCCTGACTAAACATTATACTCGGTTAGTGACCTGCCATGCCAGGTGTAAGCCGTTGAGTGCACATGATTTTAAACTGTGCCTTGCATGCCTTAAGTGCCAAGTAACATGAAAGACAACATACTTTATTGAATGTGCAGCGCTGTATGTTTAAAGCATACAGAAGAAGAAGTAAATCATCTTTAAGTATAGAAACAACTAAAGTTTGACAAGAAAAGCTAAGTTTAGAGAAGATATGTTTTTTATAATTTTTTGCCTTTTATTCTACGTGTGTAACAACTTTTTTTCAAGATTACTTGCTTTGAATTTTCAATAATATTTTAAAACAAATTTTTGGACTGATAAATTTCTTTCGGCACGTGTTTTACCCATGCTTGAACTCGCCTTACACCCGCAGCTACAATAGTAGTCATGGAAAAATAGGTGTAGCAGGAAACTACATATACTTTTTATTGATTTAAATGCAGTTTACAAGGAACATAAAATAAAATAGCAAAAGCCAAAAGAATAAAAATGATAACATTGTCATTTTGTACATGAAGAGCAGCCAAAGTTTATTTGTAAAGTATAAATTTTCACTGAAGCCGTCTGCCTTGAACCACAGAAAAGTTACTAAAAATCAGAAAATAAATGTCTGGATTCAGACATACTGTAAATTTACCTTTTCATTTTAGTTTGTCTGCATTGGTCAATAATGATGTTTGAATTGTTCTAATGTACATAATCAGAACAGGTCTTATGTACTTGCATAAAAGCTAAGAAGGAGGAGCTGTTTTGTGCTAACCACATGTTTTGATATAAACAGACGTGATTTGACACAAAATGCATAAAATGCATTTATATTCTTGCAGTGTATTACTGGTTCATACAGCTTAACGATCATCAGCATCCACTCATCATGCGAGAACCTAATAGATTACTTTTCCTTCAGAAAATGTAAATATAAGCTACTGTGATATGTAACAAAGAGACTAAAGAAACCCCTAAACATCCATTTTCAAATTTTGACTATTTTAGAAAAACTATTTTATTTGATGTTGAAACTAATAGTTAAGTTTGCGATATGTGCATCTTCATTTGTTGATTTATTTATATATATATATTGTTTTAATTAAAGCTGTTATAAGAAATGCTGATGTAGATGATTCAAAGTGGGTCAAAATGGGGTGGTGGTACCTCTAGAAGATTCTGCTAAAAGCCCCAGTTTGCTTAATGGTGGTACTGATCATAAGAATCAATATGTGTCCACAAACTAATCAGTAGAACTCCCTAGAAATGCTATAACACAGCCTCTTTCATTTAGAGCAATATTTCTTAAACATGTCTGTGATGGGTCACCACATAATTTTATGGTAAAATTAACCAAGTTTGTCCAAGCATGAATTTTGTATCGAGTGATAAACTATCTGCCGTCTATCATACTATTTGCGGCAGTGTAGCATGTGAAAAGAATGCCGTTAAGGAATCACTGAGTTTTCATTTCTTTAATAAGTATTCCCACCTCTCATCTCACAACCTGTGAAACAATCAAATTGAAAAGACTGACAGCAAGGACATGTATAAAAAAGAAGGGAACAGCAGGAAATGACAGATGAGCTTGTGAGGTTAAAGGACCATGGTGCTACACTCTTAAAAATAAAAGTGACTCTTCAGAGCGATGCCATAGGGGAAAATGTTTGGTTTTCATAAGACCCATACACATGAAGGGTCCAGAAAGATCAATTTATAGATATAGATCTGTAAAATTATCCATACATTGAATATCCAAGAATAGATGGTAAAAGAGCAATGGTCATGACTTTAAAAGGACTCTTGCTGCATACAATATCATAGGTTAAATCTAGGTTTTCTTAATCTGTTAGTGTCCTGCAGCCTACCATACATTAAAAAATTCCTTTGTTTTTTCAACATATTAGGAAGTTTTTCCAAGCACAAAAACTTCATGTGCAAAGAATCCTTCCCAGAATGAAATGTTTATTTGTCAAGCAGTAGTTCTTTGAGGAAACACACAGTAAAGTATCATTAAAGAATTTTCATTTTTAAGAGCATATTTTGGAAGGTTGAAATGAAAACAGCAGGTGTGGCTCAAGGATATGAAAATGTTTGAAGTTTTGTGAGGGGTGAGTCAATAGAGTAAGGGTATATGTAGTACAGTAGCAGTGTTTTATGATAAATGAAGTTCCACTGGTCATTGAAAACTGGTTGGTTCCAAATTACATGTTCTCTTTTACAGCATATATTGAGTCTAAATCTGCAAATTATTTAAAGCAACATAAAAACTAGGCAATAATAATTAATCAAACAGCATCTGAAAATAGCCTACCTGTGAGGCTGTGGAATATCGCCCAGTAGTTCGAGAAACACTTGTTTTTGTTGAATTGATGGATGTTTCCACACTCTTCCCGCTGCAACAGTGTGTACGCAGGCACTTGCCATATTCCTTACGCACCTCATGAATAAATACAGGAAAAAGTTAAACAATGAATGCAACCTATGATCAATGAAAACAATGTTAATTTTTAAATACAGTTTTTCATTGTAAGCACTATTAAAAACTTCTTTAAAAATGAAAAAAGAAAATAAATATAATATTGCAGATGCAATTCTGCAGACTTACTGCCAACCAGGGGTTTTTTTTAGACTTGCTTGCAAGCGTGCTATTGTAGACAACACTCACATAAATTTAATCAACACTACTCTCACAATTTTAAATCACAATTGACAATATACATCAGTGTAATATACAGAATAGGGCAAATATGGAAGTAAATATCAACTTTTTCAAGTTGTGCCTGTTATGGCTTGTCACTGTCTCATCGCTGGGTTTTGTTTGAACCTTTTTATTGTGTTTCTCTTTTTTCCCCCTTTTTTCTTTGAGCTTTTCTGTTTTAATTTTATTTCTGTTAATTGTTCTGTGTTAACCAGCTCCTTATATTTTTGTTAGATTATTATGTCCTCTCTATGTTATGTTAATTACATTAAGTCTTTAACTCGAATAGTGAAGATTCTTTTGGCAACTACACTTTTACAGTGGCATTAAATAGGCTCTAATAGTGTGTTCTTCTGTTCCCCCTGTACTTTTATGCTTTGCATTTTTGCTTAGTTTTGTGACCCTCTGACTATTTCGTTTTGTTTTAAAGGTATTTTACCTTTTGGTTCTGTTTAGGGTTTTAAATTAGGATTCTTGTCACATTTTGTTAAATTACTTTATATGTTTTTTTTTATTTCTTTTGGAGTTTGGATTGTGGCTCTTTTGTTTTTATAATTTGCTAATCATTTAATTTCTTTTGTAGTTTATTATTTTTGAATTTACACTTTAAGTTTTGTATTTTTAATTTATTTTAAAATTTTCAAAAATTTACTTTTTAATCCCACTTTTGTTGCTGCATTTTGATTTGGTATTTTGGCCTTTGTTTCTTTTGGCTGCTTTCTTAATTTGTTAAATTTGTTTATTTAATTATTATAACTAAGCCTTTGCTGGCCGGGCTTTTTTGATTTTTTCCCTCCCATTTTTGTCACTTGTTATGAGTAATTCTTAACAATACTGTCAAACAATTAACACACCATATTAATAAATGCTCTCCTTGTAAAGTTAGGTGTCTAGATTGTAACATTTTCACTAAAAAACTTAAGACCTATAGTATGTGTCATGTTGAACCTGTTGATTGAGTGTTAACATCCCTAATAATTTTGATTAGTTTCAACTGCTGGTATATTTATGGCTTTAATTTTTTGCTGCAGTTTTATTACCAATTTTATGTAAACTACCTATATAAATAAAACTATTTCCTTTAGTGCATCTGCCAGAGCCTGCTTGCTCACGATATATGGGATACGCAGTATTTGCAACAGTTGTCATGCAATCATTAACAAACTAAGCAAAATTACTAAACCATTTAAATTTCCTAATCCCCAGCTTGTGTAGACTGTCATTATCACTTTCACCACACCAGTTCTTAACACGGGTATCCCCAGGGTGAAATGCTAAGCCTCCGGCAGTACCCCTTGCTGATCTAGGACTGTATGGACAGAGAAAGCTCTAAATCCATCTTTACATTTGATAATGGCACCATAATTACAAGCCTGATTAAAAAAATAAGGAGCAGTTTACAGAACAAAGATCTGTCTTATGACATGGAAGTATCAGGTCAATAGCCTTTCTGTTGTAAGCAAAACCAAGGAAATGTCAATAAACATCAGGTTGCAGAAGGCAGACAACAGTCTCTTTACCATTAGAGGTGATGGTATGAATTGGGCCAGCAGAGAAAAGCCCAGATGTCTCTATATATGTTCAGAAACTTCTAAATGCAACCAGTGAAGTCTGTCCTTACTAGGGGCATTACATATTAGTAAGTACTTAGTTCCAAAGCACAAACAGAACAGAGGGTAACAGAGTTAACTGAGAACTACACTGGCACATAGTTCCTTCTTGTTTATATATTTAACACACATTCTCTTAGAAAGACACCCTACACGGTCAGTTTTATCACTCCTCCATTTCACCAGGGCCATTGGCATTTGCACTACTAGATTTAGGGAAAATTTTGACAAGAACAAAACATTAATCCAAAAAGGTCTCAAATCAGATTCACCTAGAATCTTTCCTTTATTGATGATATTTCTGCTCAACAGCTACTCATACTGACAACTGAATGTATGTATTATTTATATATTACAGTAATCCCTCGCTATATCGCGCTTCGCCTTTCGCGGCTTCACTCCATCGCGGATTTTATATGTAAGCATATTTAAATATATATCGCGGATTTTTCGCTGCTTCGCGGGTTTCTGAGGACAATGGGTCTTTTAATTTCTGGTACATGCTTCCTCAGTTGGTCTGCCCAGTTGATTTCATACAAGGGACGCTATTGGCAGATGGCTGAGAAGCTACCCAGCTTACTTTTCTTTCTCTCTCTCTTGCGCTGACTATCTGTGATCCTGACGTAGGGGGTGTGAGCAGGGGGGCTGTTCGCACACCTAGACGATACGGACGCTCGTCTGAAAATGCTGAAAGATTATCTTCACGTTGCTACCTTCTGTGTGCAGCTTTTAAGTATGCTGCACGGTGCTTCGCATACTTAAAAGCTCAAAGGGCACGTATTGATTTTTTTTATCTGTCTCTCTCTCTCTCACTCTCACTCTCTCTCTGCTCCTGACGGAGGGGGTGTGAGCTGCCACCTTCAACAGCTTTGTGCCGCGGTGCTTCGCATACTTACAAGCCAAACAGCCCTATTGATTTTTTTGCTCCTTTGAAGAGGAAGATATGTTTGCATTCTTTTAATTGTGAGACTGAACTGTCATCTCTGTCTTGTCATTGAGCACAGTTTAAACTTTTGAAAAAGAGACAAATGTTTGTTTGCAGTGTTTGAATAACGTTCCTGTCTCTCTACAACCTCCTGTGTTTCTGCGCAAATCTGTGACCCAAGCATGACAATATAAAAATAACCATATAAACATATGGTTTCTACTTCGCGGATTTTCTTATTTCGCGGGTGGCTCTGGAACGCAACCCCCGCGATGGAGGAGGGATTACTGTATATATTGTTTAATGCTGTACTTAACGTATAGTGTATCATTGTTGTTTGCATTCATTTTCTGTGACTGGTAGTGTATTTCTGTTATTTGTTTGTGGGAAATATGCAAGTGAATATTCTTTGTAATATGTACTGTCACACACGTGTGCATGGGAAACAGCTGAAGGGCCTAAACACTAGTAATTCCACACCAGGCCAGGGGGCGGCGGAGTGTACTGACTTGCTCTCTCAGTCCCTTGCAGACCTTTCCCGGGAAATCCCGCCTGTTGCCGGCCCCAAGGATGACATCACTTCCGGGCACGAGGACGCCACTCCCAGTTCCTGCACCGATGATGTAATTTCCCTTCCAGGCCTTTAAAACTGCCATCTTGCCTCAGTACAGGCAGTTCTGTTCTGGACTCTGATCTCAGCACATCGTGCTACAAAACAAAGCAATTTTGCAGCCGAGAATATTATACGAGTGGCTGCCCCAACTCTTTACGATGTCTCTGACTCATTCTTGTTACAGTGGCGTAGAAACAGCCTGAGTCGGGTTAGCCCCTTCTATGACTAGGCCTACAGGGTTAAGGGGAGCAGTTATCAGTACCCCGCATTTACTGTCAGACCAGTCCCGCCCTAGGATCACAGGAGACGGTGGGTGTGGGTGGACCACCACGGAGAACTTTTTTACTAACCCCTCATAGCTTATAACACACAGGGCAGTTTTATATACATGTCTTTCCCCGTGTATGCACCGGATACTGGACTTTTTCTTCGTCCATTGTCGCGGTAGTACATAACGGCAATTAACAATAGAGATGTTGCTGCCGGAGTCTAGAAGGGCTGTAACTCAAAATCCATTTAGTGGGTTCGTAAGTTGAGAAATTTTCTACGTAATTTCTAAGATTCTGGTGACATAATTTAACTTGCTTTTTTAATTTAATTTAATTTAATTTAATTTGATTTAATTTAATTTCGCTATCATTATATAACTACTAGCTTTCTGTATTCCCATTCAAAAGGAAAGGCTGAAAAAGCTGTCCAAATTATTAAAACATTGCTGATAAAAGCTGCTCACAGTAACACTGATCCTTATCTTGCAATGTTAGCTTACACATCAGCTCCACTTGAGTGTGGGAAGTCTCCAGCAAAATGTCTGATGGGTTGTAAACTTCATACTGGACTTTGCAGACAAGATGCTGCTGTTAGAAAAGATAATATATTCATTGGCTGCACATTAAGACTTAAAGACAAAAGGCCCTGTATGATCAGACAGCTACACCCCTGGAGCCACTGTCCAAGAATGATGTGGTCCAGATTGAAGAGTTAGGACCATGGTCAAAGAAAGCTGCAGTGCTTGAACAAGTAGTTCAACAATCATACAAAGTTCTGACTGAGTAAGATGCTGTCTATAGAAGAAACCAAAAGAGTCTTCTGAAGACAGAAGAGACATTCAGCTTAGTTAATGACCATGGACAAGATTATGATGAGCTCTTGGATACTACTGCACAAAGTAGTACACCACCAGAAAGTGTTACAGCAGGTGAAACATAGCAGCCATCAGTCACATTACGCAGATCCCAACGTACTAGGAAGTCACCAGAAAGGCTTGATCTTTGATTAAATAAGTAGTGGATTATATTACAGGTCTAGGGCAGTTTAAAAGGAAGTTTGTTGTGGGTTTATCTTTTTTATTTAACTGTTTCTTGTTTGAATTCAAGGGGGAAGATGTAATGATACAGACAACTGTCTTAAATCAGTGCCAGTGGGTGGGGTTTTGGTTTACGGCACTAATAGCCATAGGACAGAAATAAAGAAAGACATGTTAACAAAATCGGGAGTAATTTTGTTTTAGTTTGATATCTATTACACCTACATCAGAAAAGCAATGTAATCAATGTGAAGACTGCATGAAAAATGCAATCAACCAAAATTTGTTAATCGTATGCGGTAATAAGTGAACTACTACACGTTTAACCATCCTTTTGTGTTATACGCATTTACAATACTTACCATATATGCATTAGATTGAACCACTGTTGCAAAATTTTTATTCATATGCTGTGAAGTTGGATTGACTTAAGACAAACCTGTATCAGGTCAGGTCAGGTTGGGAAGCATACACTGGTACAGCGTGTTGCTGCACCCACTACACAATGAAATAGTTTGGGATCCCCGTTGGCAATCTCCAAGGCAGAGACGTGGTCCAGTCCAACCCTCCAGACATTACCATCTGTCTGTTGCAGCCAGGTGTTATGTGGGCATCCCCTTCTCCTGGTCCAACCGCTCAGGTCCTCGGCAATGACGATCCTGCAAACCAGATCACCCTTAGGGAATCACACCGCATGGCTGTAGTGCTGTAACTGATGCTCCCTCACAATGCAGACAATATACATCATTCAGGACTCATGAGCAGCCACTTGTTCAACATAAAGTCAAATCAACAGTACTGAAGGATTCTCCAAAGAGACACAGAACCAAAGGAGTCCAGTCTTCATCTCACATCACTGGATGACATCCATGTCTCGCAACCATATAACCATATATACTTTTTGAGTGTACATTGCTAAAGATTTAGTTCCAAGTATAAGCATCTATTAACTTAGCTTACATTAAATCTTCAGTTAAAATGTTGTGTCATCTGTTGTTACCTGTTGTCACCTGTATTAATGACTTGATACTTGTCTTCAGATTAGTAACTATGGCATATTTTTTCTATCAACGCTCCAGTGTTCCTCGCACTTTTAAAAAGTTAGTATATAAATATTGCATTGGATGTGCCTCACACCACGTTCCAGTCAATGCAATTTCGGATTGGTGGGGGGAGTTAACCTGGCTAAATTACCTGTGGAGGCAAACCTGCAACCACTTCTTGGCTACTGGTTGCCAAGAATGTCACTTATTTGGCAGTGGATCAGAAATGGTCAGTTTTTGCTCATTATCCATAATCAGCAGATTGGCATTTAATTGCTAGTCAAAATAAAATGTGAGCTGCGTAAAGCACATCTTGGCTTTCTGTTATGTTGGTAAAGTAAGTTAAAATAGTGTTACAAACAACTGCAATACAAGTGTGTCCAAGAACTTGTGGTCTCTACAATGTCTATTGTGTGGAAGTACTTTGAAGTGTGTGGAGATTCTTCTTCTTCTTTGATCCCTAGCTGACACTTGGTTTAGGTTTAGTTTAGGTTTAGGTTTAGGTTTAGAAGCCTGTATGCTTCTGTGGGTGCCAATGGTTGCCAGATTTCATTTATGAGCCGTTTCTACGTATGGTGGCCCATGGCTGCTGTTCTGGCATCATCAAGTGTGATTCACTGATTCATTATATCTTTTTTGACCTGTTTCATCCACGTTTTCTTTGGATCCATTCATTGAATTCTCCAAAGCATGTTTTGCTTTCGTCAGAGGAGTTTGTGTGGTAGCCGGCTGTTATCCATTCTACAAATGTGGCTGAACCATCATAATTGTCATTTCCGAATCTGCTCCATGATCATTAGTTGGTGTTCACATCTGCATTGAATATCCTCACTTTGAAGGCAGTTGTAAAGCGAGACTCATAGAATCTGCCATAGGCAGCGCATTTGGAAGACATCCAGTTTGGTTAGGTCTGATATGAGTTGCATCTAAGTTTCCAATACATATATGATTATTGGCAGGATTAGGGTCTGGAAGATGTGGGAAACAAATGCAGCACTTGCTCCAATTTGGGTGTGGGCCTCTGCTGTGGAAACTACTTTCTTCTCTTGTACCAATAAGCCCAGGTATTTGAATTTTTAAACTTGCTCATCTTGGGTGCCATTGAGTTCAATGATAGCCAGTGATCCATCCATGGTCAGCACTTTCATCTTTTCTGCACTGATATTGAGGCTGTTTGGCTAGGTGACACAGGTGATATCATAAAGGATATCAGTGGCCTCTGCATTGTTGTTCACCAGTATGGCACTCTCATCAGTACACTGAATCTGTCAAAAAATGGTCTTCATTGAAGCGGACCCTGCACCTGTTTTGGAATGTTTTTTTTCATTATGGCATCCATCACGATGTTAAAGAGCAGGGGAGAGACCATGTCTCCCTGGCGAACTCCAGTTTGGATGGTGTGGAGATTAAAGATATACTAACTCCAAGATGCGCTGAGAAAACATCACCCATGATGGAACTAAAGTGAAATTGTGTGGCACTACAAATTTCATAAAAGATTACATCACACAGCAGAATACATTGACTTTCAACAACTTTTATTACATGCTGTAAGAATAAAAACAGCGCTCTTTTGATACATTTGTTCCATTGTTTTAGTTTTTACAAAGTACTAAAATGTTTATGAAATTCATTAACAAGTTTCCAACTATGTCCTCGTGCTCTTGATAAGCTCATTTTAAATCAACAGTCTCAACCCACTATACTGACTCCCTTCATAATTTTAAACACTTCAATCCGGTCTCCTCTTAATCTTCTTTTGTTAAAATAAAAAAGGTTCTTTCAATCTTTTCTTGTAATTCATCCCCTGCACCCCTGGAGTCAGCCTAGCCACTTTTCTTTTTTCATTTGCAGCTCTGCTATATTCTTTTTGTAGCCTGGAGACCAAAATTACATACGGTACTCCAGGTGAGTTCTAACCAATATGTTATAAAAATTTAACATAACCTCTACAGACTCTTACTCCACACATTGTGCTATATAACCTAATATTTAGTTAGCCTTCTGAATGGCTTGTGAATGCTGCCTGGCAGTTGATAGTGTCGAGTCCACTACGACTCCTAAATCCCATTTTGTATTCAAACCTAACATTTTTATTTCCTCTGTGTAATACTATATATTTACTTACATTAAGTTTCATCTGCCACATATCTTCCCAACCCTGTATGCTGTCCAAGTCCCTCTGTAATGACTCAAAACATTTTATATTATCTGCCAATTCACCTAGCTTGGTCTCATCTACAAACTTAGCCAGTTTGTTATTAATATTCCTATCCAAATTATTTATATACAGTATATTAAAAATAACAGAAGCTCTAGCACTGACCACTGAGGGACACCTCTTTTAACATCACTAATTTTAAATAAGGTTCCTTGCATCATAACCGTCTGCTTACAGTTTTTTAGCCACTTCAGCACCCAGCTACACACTACACCATGACTTCCTGCTTCTTTTAGTTTGTCACCCAACCTCTCATGTTGTACCTTATTAAATGTTTTCTGAAAGTCAAGATTAATAATATCATATGCACCACTTTGATCATATTGTTTTGTTGCTTCCTCATAGAATTCCAGCATGTTAGTAAAACACAACCTCCCTTGTCTGAACCAATGCTGATTGTTCAGTAAAACTCCTTTCCTTGCCATATCTTGCTAAGTCTTTTCTTTAATAAATCCTTCTATTAATTTACTGGCCTATAGTTGCTTGGATCTGCCTGATCACGCTTTTTATATAAACAGATAATACAACATTATTTGCTATTTTCCAGTCCTTTAGAATTTTCCCAGTGCATAGTGACTTTAAACAACATGTTTAAACATGCATGAATGGCTTATATATGTACTTGCTATCCTACTTAAACCCCCGAGGATAAATATTATATGTGAATTTCCCCTTGGGATTAATAAAGTATTTATCTATCTATCTATCTATCTATCTATCTATCTATCTATCTATCTATCTATCTATCTATCTATCTATCTATCTATCTATCTATCTATCTATCTATCTATCTATCTATCTATCTATCTATCTATCTGGTCTTGGTGATTTTGTTTGATTTCAGCCTATTTAATCTAAGTAGTACTTCTCCCTCTACAATTCCAAAATCACTTAGTAGCTCCTTAGTAGTAGTTCCTTTTACCACTGGGAGGTTATTCATTTTCTCACATGTAAAGACTTTTAAAAAATGCAAGTTTAGAGCATATGTCTATATACAGTATTTTAATTCCCTAATACTATTTTTGATATACTTCACCTCCTTCTTGACTGTTCTTTTACTGCAAAATTGCTGAAAGAGTCTCTTTGGGTCTTTTACCTTATCTGCAATAGTGCCTTTTAGCTTCCCTAATATCTTTCTTGATGGTTGCTATCATGCAATCATATGACCTACAATTTCCACTGGAGTTGTTAGTCTTACATGCCTTACACAGCTGTCTGTTTCCTTTGCAGTCTCTTTTTCAATTTTTTATTAAACCACTGCAAAGTTTCCTTTTTTTAATTTCCTACCAATTACGACATTTGTAATGCAGCTGTCCTGAATTATATGTAAAATGTTTTAAACCACTTCCACTGCTCCTTGAAAATTTACCTCTTAGACTTGCTGCATCTGTTCAAAATTTGCCCCATCAAAGTTAAACTTAACAGTTTTAATATTTAAATTTGCACTCTTCAGAAATACAGACAATTGAGTTACATTATGGTCACTTAACCCTAGTGATTCAGTCACTTTTACACCCTTAATTCTATCCTGATTATGACTACATACTAAATCTAGACAAGCTTTCCCCATGTTGGTGCTTTAACATACTGTGTTAAAAAACTGTCAGTGATTAATAATATTAATAATAATAATTCTTTACTTTTATATAGCGCTTTTCTCACTACTCAAAGTACTTTTCATAGTTAATGGGGAGCCACTTCAACCCCCTTTAATGTGTAACATCCACTTGAATAATGCAAAGGCAGCCATTTTTGCACCAGTACACTTATGACACATGTGCTATTTAGGTGGTCAAGTGCTGACAAAGATAGCTAATTAAGGACAAGAGATGCTTAGGGGGCCAGAATGACTAGGCCTTGGAGGAAAATTTAGCCTAGACATTAGGATACACCCTGCTCTTATGAAGGATGCCCACAGATCTTTTAAGGCCACAGAAAGTGAGGACCTCAGTCTCACCTGAAGAACTCCACCATTTTTATAGCATAGTTTCCCCATCACTATACTGAAGCAATGGGATGGGATCCATATTCAGATCACAGGGTAAGTGCCCCTTACTGGCATTATCAGCACCTCTTCCAGCAGCAGCCAAAGGTTTTCCTAGATGGTTTGTCATCCAAGTACTGGCCGGGCCTGAACATGCTTATCTTCAGTTTATATCTAAAAACATCTGCTCTTGTACTTCACTATTTGCAAAGTCGTCCCAGTTAATATTCAGGCGGTTAAAGTCCCCCATGACTATATCCTTCTGCAAACTTGCCTTTTTAAAAAGATGCACATTGAAATGCTCTCTGCATTGGGGGGATCTATAGCACACTCCTCATTCCTTAATAATGCTTTCCAGACAAATCCAGATGTCCTAACTAATATGTAGCTGATCATCTAACTGAAGAAGTCATGCATTTAAATCCTGTTGTACATGTGCAAGCCCTCTCATTTTTGTTTTGTCTATCCTTCCTCAAAAATGTGTAACAATCTGTGTTGTACTCATCAGCATCTTTGTTATTTAGTCAGGTTTCTGTTATTGCTAAAATATCATAATTTGCTAAGCTACATATAACTCCATATCACTTGTTTTATTTTTGATACTTCTAACATTAAGGGAAGCTATTTTTAATGTGTTACTTATTATACTTTTGCAATTAAACTTTAGGTTAGAATTTTCATTACTATGCATATTTATTCTTACATCATTGTTAATTTCATCATGTGGTACAGTTCCAAACCTGGCCTGTCCTAAACTCTCTGAAATATGCACCCCCACACCCCATTCCCTAATTTAAACAATCCTCAACTAACTCACTCATATGTAGGTTAGTTGCCCCTATGGTTCAGATGTATCCCGTCACAGAGTCTCATTTGTTCCAAAAGGTGTTCCAATGTCCCATAAACCTATACTATTCTAACCTGCACCACGATTTGAGCCATGTGTTAAGGCATCTTATCTCCTTATTCTTACCTGGTCTGGTACATGGCACAGGTTGATCTTCACAGAAAACTACCTCATCAGTTCTGCTCCTCAGACTGACACCTAACTCTTTAAATTTAGATTGCAGGACTGACAGTCTGCCCTTATGTTATTTGTTCAAACATGGACAATGAAAATTGGATCCACCCCTGCTCTGGCCAAGAGTCTATCAACTCTTCTAGGGAGGTCTCCCACCTGTGTACCTGGAAGGCAACACACCATGTTAACTCTGTGTCTCTGAAGCAGACCTGTGCTTCAATCTCCCTAATGATCCCCACTATCACAACCTCTCTCTTTCTGAGAACTGGTTTTGAGATGGCCTGTTGAGGACCCTCATGCCTATCTACCACCTCCAGAGACACCGTCAAGCCTCGCAGGGATCTGAAAACAGTTTAACAGTTCCAATACTGGGGTTGATACACCCAGATAGTGTGCACCCTTTGCCTTGCACCTTGTGACTGTGACCCATCTGTACATCTTTCTGTACTTGTTTGGTCTGGAGTCTCGTCCCACACCACCTCCGGGATGCACACTATAAAGGAAACCTGGGTCAGGTCCACTAATTGTCTACAACAAGGCAGGCAAGCCAAGTCCTCCTCCACTTCAGAAACCCTGAACTCAAGGTGCTTGATCAGCTGGCATCTTTTGCAGACATAGCCGTCTTGTAGACTTCTCCAATCCATCCTCCAAAAAATTCAGCATCCATAAAGACTTGTATTGCACTAGCCTCATTATTAAAATTTTTTACACACCATTCCTTCTTACTAAGAAGTATGGAAGAATAATTTTAGGGTAACATGGCATTCATCTTAAAGAAATATCATAAAGGCAGATTTCAAGGGTGGTGGCACAACTCAAATATATCAGAAGAACCAGAATATAACATACTTTTATTTTATAAAAATCATTTAGGTGTAAACCAATGAACCAGCCATTGTAAAATGTATGCATTGATTGACACTTTATGTAAATTCAGCAGTTTATAAAATGAACCTCTTTTTTTTGTTTTCTCTGATTATTCTGACCATGCTGTAATGGACTGCTTTTGCTTTATCTGCAAAATTTAATTCTGTAATTTAGAATGTCATTTCCAAACCATGTACACAAAATTCAATGGCACTTTCCTGCCTGGAAATAACAATTTATTTAAGGAAGAAATGTTATATTTACTGTCACTGCTGGACCAAATTAGAAATGAAGACATGTTGCATGCGCTCAAAGTTTTTCAATGAAGACAAACTTAACTGGTCAGGTATTACATCAGCATCATGAACAGTGCTCCCATATGGAAGTGAAAGGGAAGAGACTTATTGGACTGATGAATAAAGTGGATGAAATTCTGAACTTTGTTAATTTTTGCAGCATAATTTACCAACAGCTTCTTGCAGCAAAAACATTCAAAACAATAAGTTGTAAAATGGTATGCAGTAGTGCATGTGGTTAACTTCATTGCTCAAGGGCACTGAATCACCAACAGTTTCGCCAGCTGTGCAAAGAGTCTGAAACAAATTGCAGCAAGAGGGTTACTTCCTGGCAGAGTATTAGAGTCCTTTCTGAGCCTCCTCCCAGAAATATAAACCTTTCTTTACAGCAAAAGGAAAAGCAAAACAAAAACCCTATGGTGGACCCTTTTGACCGACATTATACTTCATCATAAAGACTTTGACTCTCTGCCTCCAAGGAAGAGAGAAACACCTGGATAACACACTGCTTGTAATAGAAGCATTTCAGAACAAAATCACAAAATTGTACACACTCAAAAAAATGCTCATTCACTTTCCAAAATGTGGTGCTACAGATAATCTTGAACTGCTACAGTAATTCAAACACAATGCATTTGTAGCAGTGTTGGAGGAAAGAAAACAAAATACTGAATTCAGATTCCAGGATTTAAAGTAGCATATAGATTTTTTAGCTTTGTTAATAACTCTTTGAATGTAACTGGTATCACTCTGAGCCCAGACATTACACAGCTCTTTCCTAATTTAGAGCATTAACCTACAAGACATTTTCCATCAATGATCTTATTAGTAGTAGGAAAATCAATTTTATTGCATTAAGTTAAACGTGGCTTAGCTCTGATGGTGCAGCTGTTTTAATCGAATCTGCGTCTCCGAATTACTGCTTTGCTCATGCGGATCGCCAAGATAAGCAAGGCGGCGGTTTAGCAAACATTTACTCGAGCTGGTTAAAGTGTAAAGATGTCAGCTTTAGTAAATTCAAGTCTGTGTATAGACCTCCTAAATAAAATGCAACTTTCTTTGAGGAATTCTCAGACTTGGTGTTAATTGTAATTACGAACTATGACAAGTTCCTAATAGTTGGTGACTTTAATTTTCATATCAATAATCAGTGCAACCCAAAAGTAAAAGAATTCATGAACCTCATGGACTCTTTTGGTTTGAGCCAGCAGGTTAATCAGCCTACACACAAAGCAGGGCATACATTGAACTTAGTAATTACTAAAGGACTAAAAGTTGATGTGAAGCAGATCATTGATACTGGTTTATCAGACCATTTTCTCTTACTATTTAATATAGAAATAATGATAGAAAAAATTCATGAGAAGCATATTGTTAAAAAATGCTTCTTTGATTAATTAACAGCTTCAAAGTTTACAAACATTCTAAACAACCAGTCCATTTGTAGTGCTTACTACAATAGCGAGGATAATGTAAATAGTAAGGTGGAATATTTTAATACTAAAGTGAGAGCTGCTGCTGACAAAGTCACACCTGAAAAGAAAGTTAAAAAAATCCTCTAGCACTTTTGTACCATGGAAGACTCAAACAGTGTCTGATCTAAAGAGAACATGCCGGACAGCTGAGCATAAAATGGAGAAAAACTAAACTGATCATCCACTATGAGATATTGAAGGCTAAAATAACAGAATTAAACAACATAGTCTGTGTTGAGAGGCAGTGTTATTTCTTTAGAATTATAAATAACAATGCAAGTAATCCCAGAGTCTTATTCTCTACAATCGATCATCTGCTAAACCCAGGTCACTCAATGGAATGCCTCCAACAAACTTCCAGTGAAACTTGTGAGGCTTTTGCTGTATTTTTTTAATCACAAAATTAATGATATTAGAAAATATACAGTACATCTCCCCAATACTGATCCTCTTAAACCCCAGTACTCCATTTTAAACAAATTAAATTCTTTCATTAGGATAGATTTACCTGATTTATATAAAATTATTTTTCAACTGAGACCCTCCACCTGCGTCCTTCAGCCAATACCAACAAGTTTTTTCAAATAAGTATCTGGCGTGCTAGTTGATAGTATTCTTGACATAGTCATTAGAACTCGTCATTAGATACAGGGTCTTCCCAGACTGTCTTAAGACTGCTGTAGTTAAGCCCCTGCTCAAGAAAAATAATCTTGACTCCTCTGCTTTTGAAAATTTTAGACCTATTTCTAACCTGCATTTCTTAAGTAAAATCCTAGAGAAGGCAGTCATTATACAGCTACCTCAATAAACATGCTATTCTTGATAAGTTTCAGTTTGGTTTTAGAACAAATCACAGTACATAAAATGCACTCGTTAAAGTAGTAAATGACTTGTGGGTAAATGCAGACAATGGCTGATTATCTGTTCTCATCCTCTTAAATCTGAGTGCCGCATTTGATTCCATTGATCACAATATTCTTAGAAATTGCCCTAGTCAATGGGTGAGCCTCTCTGGCATTTGTTTGAGTCCTACCTGGCAGGTAGAAAATTCTTTGTTAGTTGTGGTAATTATACTTCAAAGACACATGCTATTCTATATGGTGGTCCACAAGGCTCTATCCTGGGTCCACTGCTCTTTTCAATGTATATGCTTCTGTTAGGTCACATTATTTCGGGGCATAACATGAGCTACCACAGCTATGCTAATTACACACAACTGTATTTCTCAATAGCAGCTGATGACCCTGACTCTCTTGATTCACTGACACAATGTCTTACTTGTGTTTCTGAATGGATAAGTAGTAATTTTTTCAAACTAAATAAGGAAAAAACAGAAATTTTAGTAAATGGCAAAAATGGATATAATGAGGGTATCTATACTAATTAATAAAAGGCAAAGCCCTCACTGACTCACTGACTGACTGACTCACTCACTCATCACTAATTCTCCAACTTCCCGTGTAGGTGGAAGGCTGAAATTTGGCAGGCTCATTCCTTACGGCTTACTTACAAAAGTTAGGCAGGTTTCATTTCGAAATTCTACGCGTAATGGTCATAACTGGAACCTGTTTTTTGTCCATATACTCTAATGGAGGAGGCGGAGTCATGTATCGCGTCATCACGCCTCCTACGTAATCACGTGAACTAAAAACAAGGAAGACATTTACAGCAAGAGTCATACGCGGGAACAAAGGTAAATGACGTTAATTTTTGAGTGTCTTTTAATACTGTGTAAGCATATATATTAACAGATGTGTAATTAAACGTGTGCATTTACGGGGTGATTTCTCAGGCTTAAAAGCTCGCCTTTTATTAAAAAGGTAAATGCTAACTGTTTTCATTCTGAAGGGCACAAACCACGTTAGATTTCAGCCGTTAAACGCGCAACAATGTCGGTACACCATATAAATAAGCGCAATGTCTTAATCGTTTCCTAATAGTATGGGATGGTGTTTTTCGACTGGCGCCTTGATTTAAACGATTGCATGTCTTGGTGGGTTTACGTAGCTTATTGTCAATATCTTTACAGCTCTTTTTAAGACTTAATTTAAAAAGGTTTTCTTTTCTTCTTAATAAAAATTTAAAAGCAGTACTTCGCCGGTGCGAAGTGCTCACTTCACTCCCTTACGGGAATCGAACCTCGGACGTCAGCGCTAGAGGCGAAGCCCCTAAAATTGCGCCACGGCGTGTGGTTCATTTATTTGACAGCATGTAGATTGGGGTAATTACATTCACGGCATTCGTAGTCTGATTCACAATCTGATTGTATGGGTGGTTACCTACCAGGTAACGCTTATGGTTAGCCAGCAAGTCAGCTCGAAGTGATCACTCGAGTAAAGGCAGCTTCACAAAAAAACAGATCCTTAACAAATTGTTATTAGTATATTTTCTCTCAATTTAAAAAGGTTTTCTTTTCTTCTTAATAAAAATTTAAAAGCAGTACTTCGCCGGTGTGAAGCGCGGGGATTTGAGCGACTGACGCATATAGACATATTCATGAATGCAGGTACTTCGGAAAGAAAGCACCGTGTAAACCTAAAGTTTAAATTAAGTTCATAGACCTACAAAAGGTTGCCATTGACTTCAGGCAAGATTGCTTTTCTCCTGTACAACTATACGTTGCATTATCAAGAGTGTGCTTGCACCGCTTGGTCATATTACAACCGGAGTGCTGAACTGACAACGTGGTATGCAAACAGAACTATAACAATCGTAAAAAAAGAAAAAAAAAAAAAAGCAAAGAACCCTTGCATTTAATAAAAAGGCTCCTTCCTTAGCGTTCGTTTATAAAACAGCGGAAAAGCTGTGTTAAGGCTGCTTCACAAAAAAACTGATCCTTAATATAGATATAGATATATATAGATATAGATATATATATGTATGTATGTCTATATATATATATGTAAGCTTATAAGTACTGCCTTACTTCTCTTTAAGAAAGGAAGATGTAATGATACTTGATTTAAACGATTCCATGTCTTGGTGGGTTTGCTTAGCTTATTGTCAATATCTTTACACCTGTTTTTAAGACTTATTGACTGAAACGGGCTTTCACGAAAAAAGTTAGGGCTTTGCTACAGGATACACCCTCCACAAGTTAAGGAAGTTAAAATAAAGGTGTATATTTCTGTTTTATTTAAACCTTTTAAGTTCATATGCATAGCCCCATTTGGCTGTTTTAGTTTTTTTTTTTTCTTTCTTCAGTAATATTTAATCTCCTTAAAGAAAAAGAACATATGCATTTTACTTTTTTTGTATCTCTTTAGTAATATTTTAGTGTAAAAGGATAACCAGTATTTAAACCTTTTATGTTACTTTATAAAGTTATTTTACTCAATGTTGAAAAATTAATAAGAAAGCTACATATTTTGGCAGCTGCTGCTTTAATTTTCAATGAAATGAAAAAAGCTCTCCAAGAGAAAACCTCAATGAAGAAGAAACAGTTTGCACTATATAAAAATGAGAAACCCTCATTTATAAAGGTTTGCTGCAGATGACTTAACTGAAAATAAATGAAAAGTTCCTATGTGTATAATACATATTTATCTATTTTACTTATGCCTTTATTCCAGCAACTTGCAACATCTTAGGTACAATTTGTTACATTACTTTTGTTTTTTGCAGCACAGGCAGATGAAGTGACTTCCTCAGGGTCACACAGTGGTGTCAGTACCAGGATTTGAACTGACAAGCTCCGGGTTTGCTGAAATATTACTGAAGAAAGAAAAAAAAACGAAAACAGGCAAATAGGGCTATGCATACAAATGTCCATCCATCCATTATCCAACCCGCTATATCCTAACTACAGGAGCCAATACCTGCCAACACAGGGCACAAAGCAGGAAACAAACCCCGGGCAAGGTGCCAGCCCACCGCAGGGCGCACACACCCACACACCACGGACAATTTAGAATCGCCAATGCACCTAACCTGCATGTCTTTGGACTGTGGGAGGAAACCGGAGTACCCGGAGGAAACCCAGACAGACACAGGGAGAACATTCAAACTCCACACAGGGAAGCAAACCCGGATCTCCTAACTGGCACCTTTCACTGCACCACCATGCCGCCCGCATACAAACTTAAAAGGTTTAAATAAAACAGAAATATATACCTTTATTTTTACTTCCTTAACTTGTGGATGGTGTATCCTGTAGCAAAGCCCTAAGTTTTTTCATGAAAGCCCCTTTCAGTGAATAAGACTTAAAAACAGGTGTAAAGCTAAACTTGCAGCACCGCTATTCAATTACACTTGCCTAACGCCACTCCTAAGGGGAGATACTGTGGGATCTGGGCATCCGTCAAAGCACCAATCACAGGCCCGATTAGAAAGCGGGAAGCTGTGATTTGTCGTCTCCCTCCCATGTAACAATCACAGCCCGTGTTACAACGCACTATGTATATATGTATATATTAGAGGATGGATGTATATGTGTGTGTTTATGTATGTGTGTGTGTTTATGTATGTATGTATATGTATGTGTATATATATGTTGATATGTGTATATATAAATATATTTATATATATATATATATATATATATATATATATATATATATATATATATATATATATATATATATATATGTATATATATGTGAATGTGTATATGTATATACTGTATATATATATATATATATATATATATATATGTATATATATGTATATGTAGATATGTGTATGTATGTATATATGTATGTCTGTGTTTATATATATATATGTGCATATGTATATATATGTGTATATATATGTACATATGTATATATATATGTAGATGTGTAAATTTGTATTTGTATATATATGTATATGTAGATATGTGTATATGTAGATATGTACTGTATATGTATATATATGTTTACATAACCTCTTTAACACACTACTTCTCCGCTGCGAAGTGCGGGTATTTTGCTAGTTGTTAATATTATACAGTACACACATACATTTGGTTTGTGTCTGTAACAGACATTGTAGGACTTATATAATATAGGACTTGTGAAAGTTGTGAATTATAGGACTTGTGAAAGTTACCGTTTTTTTTTCACTTTTATTCTCTCAGTCACAATCACGATACATAGTACCACCCTAGGGATCTGACGCTGTTAGTTTTTATTTGAAATTGGGAGTAACTGTAGGTGTGAATGGTGTTTTGAGGCAATGGAACTGGACGTTCTCTGATCTGGAGGGATAAAAGCTGACACATAAACGCTGGTGAATCTGCCTTCTTCATATCTCACCGTAACTTCATTTTTTTTTATTCAGTTTTATTGAGTGTTCCTACTCACACTGAATTAGTATGCACCTTATGGTCCGTGATGCCAAAAACAAAAACAGAGACATAGTTATATATGATATTTGTAATTATTCATTTTATGACCAGTATAGTACATTTCGGAAAACATTGTGGCACGGATGCAACATTATTCATATTATTCATATTCATTCGCATAACACCGCATGTTTTTTTTTCTCCGATCTTGCCAGTCCCCACATGTTGCTGTTTCTTTTGTACTCCAGGACATGCAGAAGCAACAATAGTACAGAGAGGTCAGTTCAGCGCTATATGCAATCATCACATTCAAATGTTAACAGTTCACACACACACAAGGGCCGTCCTTCCTACATTTACAACATTTGTACCTGTTGCAATGTGCATTGGGATTTCCCAAAAACATTGTAATGCTCAGTAAACTCAATTTTAAGATCAATTGTTAATTTACGAGGGTTTTCTGAAATCCATTACAAGTAAAATAGCCTGTTAAATCTACATGCTCCTCACCCAACTTGTTAATAGATATCTCTTATGTCAGCAACAGTCACAAGAATGGTTCTTCATGGTTTTTATTGGGACACCATCAACATTCAGCATATAAATTTAAATTATAAATTACTTTTCTTGCCAGGGTTTGACTGAGAGGTGCCTTTTATAGTTTAGTAAATCAAGATTATTAGGCAGTCAAATATAGCAATGCAAATAAAAACATAAGATTACTGGAAGTGTGTAAGCATCAGTCTGATATTTTTAGTATTGGAGTGTGTTGTAGGAATCCTTGTAAGACAGTTTAGGTGCTCATTGGTCAGTCTATTTCTGTGTTTCGTTACCACCTCATTTATTGCTGAAAATGTGAATTCACCTGTATATGTGCTGACAAAAAAATAATATTACCTTTTGTTTTACATTAGGATAGTTTACCTCAGAGACCATGCTCCAGAAATTATCAGTATCTGTTCTGAGCTCTCTTTTCAGGATGTCATCTGTCTGTAACTCCACTAATTCATTTTCAAAATTACAACAACAACAATATTTATTTATATAGCACATTTTCATACAAATGATGTACCTCAACTTGCTCAACAGAATGAAGAAAGAGAAAAGACAAAATATAAAAAATTAGGCAATACTAATTAACATAGAATAAAAATAATGTCAGGGAGGATAGAAAAAACACCAAAAAAAAAAAACTCCAGACAGCTGGAGAAAAAAAAATCTGCAGGGATTCTGAGGCCACGAGACCACCCCAGCCCCCTCTAGGCATTCTACTAACATAAATGACCTCAATTAGTCCTCATGGTATTTAGGCTTCACATGGAAGAACTTGATGATGATGGTCATGTAGACTACTGGCCTTTAATCCATCAATGTAGGGACATCACAGTGCTTTGATTGGGTGGTGGTGGCGCAGATTGCCACCACAGAAAACCGTAAAAAAAGAATAGCAGAGAAAGTAGGGGTAAATACGGATTTCGGAGCCACCATGAATGATAATGATAATTAAATGCATATACAGAGTGTCATGTTAAAATAATGTGTTTTTAGCAGTTTTTTAAAGTGCTCCACTGTATTAGCCTGGTGAATTTCAATTCCAGATTTTAGGTGCATAACAGCAGAAGGCTGCCTCACCACTTCTTTTAAGTTTAGCTCTTGAAATTATAACCAGACACTCATTTGAAGATATAAGGTTACAATTTGGAGTGTAAGGTGAAAGACATTCTGAAATATAGTATGGAGCGAGATTATTTAAGGCTTTGTAACCTTAAGCAGTATTTTAAAGTCAATTCTAAATGACACAGGTAACCAATGTAGTGACATTAAAACTGGACAGATGTGTTCAGATTTTCTTTTGCTAGTTAAGATTCTAGCAGCTGCATTCTGCACTAGTTGCAATCGATTGATATCTTTTTTGGGTAGTCCTGAAAGGAGTGTGTTACAGTAATCTAGCCAACTGAAAACAAAAGCATGATTGCATGTTATAAGAGTTATGTTATAATTTTTGATATATTTCTTAAGTGGAAAAATTCTGTCCTAGTAATCTGATTAATATGTGATTTAGTTACCCCTAAATTATTTACCTCTGTCTTGACTTTTAATCCTAATGGATCAAGTTTATTTCCAACTAGCAAAATACCCGCGCTTTGCAGCGGAGAAGTAGTGTGTTAAAGAGGTTATGTAAACATATATATACATATACAGTACATATCTACATATACACATATCTACATATACATATATATACATACATATACACATCCACATATACATATATATACAAATACAAATTTACACATCTACATATATATATACATATGTACATATATATATACAAATTTATATACATATGCACATATATATATATATAAACATAGACATACATATATACATACATACATTGACATACATATATATATATAGCAAAATACCCACGCTTCGCAGCGGAGAAGTAGTGTGTTAAAGAGGTTATGTAAACATATATATATACATATACATATATACATACATATATACACATATCTACATATGCATATATATACATATATACATATATATATATATATACAGTATATACATATACACATCCACATAGATATACATATACATATATATATATATATATATATATATATATATATATATATATATATATATATATATACATATCAACATATATATACACATACATATACACACATACATAAACACACACATACATAAACACACACATATACATCCATCCTCTTCATATATACATATATACATAGTGCGTTGTAACACGGGCTGTGATTGTTACATGGGAGGGAGACGACAAATCACAGCTTCCCGCTTTCTAATCGGGCCTGTGATTGGTGCTTTGACGGATGCCCAGATCCCACAGTATCTCCCCTTAGGAGTGGCGTTAGGCAAGTGTAATTGAATAGCGGTGCTGCAAGTTTAGCTTTACACCTGTTTTTAAGTCTTATTCACTGAAAGGGGCTTTCATGAAAAAACTTAGGGCTTTGCTACAGGATACACCATCCACAAGTTAAGGAAGTAAAAATAAAGGTATATATTTCTGTTTTATTTAAACCTTTTAAGTTTGTATGCGGGCGGCATGGTGGCGCAGTGAAAGGTGCCAGTTAGGAGATCCGGGTTTGCTTCCCTGTGTGGAGTTTGAATGTTCTCCCTGTGTCTGTCTGGGTTTCCTCCGGGTACTCCGGTTTCCTCCCACAGTCCAAAGACATGCAGGTTAGGTGCATTGGCGATTCTAAATTGTCCGTGGTGTGTGGGTGTGTGGGTGTGTGCGCCCTGCGGTGGGCTGGCACCTTGCCCGGGGTTTGTTTCCTGCCTTGTGCCCTGTGTTGGCAGGTATTGGCTCCTGTAGTTAGGATATAGCGGGTTGGATAATGGATGGATGGACATTTGTATGCATAGCCCTATTTGCCTGTTTTCTTTTTTTTTTCTTTCTTCAGTAATATTTCAGCAAACCCGGAGCTTGTCAGTTCAAATCCTGGTACTGACACCACTGTGTGACCCTGAGGAAGTCACTTCACCTGCCTGTGCTGCAAAAAACAAAAGTAATGTAACAAATTGTACCTCAGATGTTGCAAGTTGCTGGAATAAAGGCATAAGTAAAATAGATAAATATGTATTATACACATAGGAACTATTCATTTATTTTCAGTTAAGTCATCTGCAGCAAACCTTTATAAATGAGGGTTTCTCATTTTTAGATAGTGCAAACTGTTTCTTCTTCATTGAGGTTTTCTCTTGGAGAGCTTTTTTCATTTCATTGAAAATTAAAGCAGCAGCTGCCCAAAATATGTAGCTTTCTTATTAATTTTTCAACATTGAGTAAAATAACTTTATAAAGTAACATAAAAGGTTTAAATACTGGTTATCCTTTTACACTAAAAATATTACTAAAGAGATACAAAAAAAGTAAAATGCATATGTTCTTTTCTTTAAGGAGATTAAATATTACTGAAGAAAGAAAAAAAAAAACTAAAACAGCAAATGGGGCTATGCATATGAACTTAAAAGGTTTAAATAAAACAGAAATATACACCTTTATTTTTACTTCCTTAACTTGTGGAGGGTGTATCCTGTAGCAAAGCCCTAACTTTTTTCGTGAAAGCCCGTTTCAGTCAATAAGTCTTAAAAACAGGTGTAAATATATTGACAATAAGCTAAGCAAACCCACCAAGACATGGAATCGTTTAAATCAAGTATCATTACATCTTCCTTTCTTAAAGAGAAGTAAGGCAGTACTTATAAGCTAACATATATATATAGACATACATACATATATATATCTATATCTATATATATCTATATTAAGGATCAGTTTTTTTGTGAAGCAGCCTTAACACAGCTTTTCCGCTGTTTTATAAACGAACGCTAAGGAAGGAGTCTTTTTATTAAATGCAAGGGTTCTTCGATTTTTTTTTTTCTTTTTTTACGATTGTTATAGTTCTGTTTGCATACCACGTTGTCAGTTCAGCACTCCGGTTGTAATATGACCAAGCGGTGCAAGCACACTCTTGAGAATGCAACGTATAGTTGTACAGGAGAAAAGCAATCTTGCCTGAAGTCAATGGCAACCTTTTGTAGGTCTATGAACTTAATTTAAACTTTAGGTTTACACGGTGCTTTCTTTCCGAAGTACTTGCATTCATGAATATGTCTGTATGCGTCAGTCGTTCAAATCCCCGCGCTTCGCACTGGCGAAGTACTGCTTTTAAATTTTTATTAAGAAGAAAAGAAAACCTTTTTAAATTGAGAGAAAATATACTAATAACAATTTGTTAAGGATCTGTTTTTTTGTGAAGCTGCCTTTACTCGAGTGATCACTTCGAGCTGACTTGCTGGCTAACCATAAGCGTTACCTGGTAGGTAACCACCCATACAATCAGATTGTGAATCAGATTACGAATGCCGTGAATGTAATTACCCCGATCTACATGCTGTCAAATAAATGAACCACACGCCGTGGCGCAATTTTAGGGGCTTCGCCTCTAGCACTGACGTCCGAGGTTCGATTCCCGTAAGGGAGTGAAGTGAGCACTTCGCACCGGCGAAGTACTGCTTTTAAATTTTTATTAAGAAGAAAAGAAAACCTTTTTAAATTAAGTCTTAAAAAGAGCTGTAAAGATATTGACAATAAGCTACATAAACCCACCAAGACATGCAATCGTTTAAATCAAGGCGCGAGTCGAAAAACACCATCCCATACTATTAGTTAACAATTAAGACATTGCGCTTATTTATCTGGTGTACCGACATTTTTGCGCGTTTAACGGCTGAAATCTAACGTGGTTTGTGCCCTTCAGAATGAAAACAGTTAGCATTTACCTTTTTAATAAAAGGCGAGCTTTTAAGCCTGAGAAATCACCCCGTAAATGCACACGTTTAATTACACATCTGTTAATATGTATGCTTACACAGTATTAAAAGACACTCAAAAATTAACGTCATTTACCTTCGTTCCCGCGTATGACTCGTGCTGTAAATGTCTTCCTTGTTTTTAGTTCACGTGATTACGTAGGAGGCGTGATGACGCGATACGTGACTCCGCCTCCTCCATTAGAGTATATGGACAAAAAACAGGTTCCAGTTATGACCATTACGCATAGAATTTCGAAATGAAACCTGCCTCACTTTTGTAAGTAAGCTGTAAGGAATGAGCCTGCCAAATTTCTGCCTTCCACCTACACGGGAAGTTGGAGAATTAGTGATGAGTGAGTCAGTCAGTCAGTCAGTCAGTGAGTCAGTGAGGGCTTTGCCTTTTATTAATTAGTATAGATAAGTGCAGCTCACTACTGAAAACGGCAAATACAGGAGGCAGACGGGATCAAACCAGGTACTCTTGATTACAAGTCAGCAATTCTTACCGCTACGCCACGGAAGCTGTTGTATTGTCCTGGAAACTTTTGTGAAAGTGTTTATTTGATCTTTGGATTTCAAGCTTCACACATTCTATAGTTTATACCAACATTTTGTCATTTACTAGTAAAATATGAAAAACGTTTCTGTTTTAACAATGTGTTTACACAGATCATTGTAGAAACGGAACACACATGCAATGCATGTGTTCCAAATAATGATCTATTATTTCCACTCTAAAACTCCAGCACTTCACTCCCAGATAATCAATCAAGGCATGAGCTGGGAGAACTTTGTGCATGTCCTGCGGCGGTAAGGGGGATGGAATAGCAGGGTGCTTGCTGCTTGTCTTAATTGGCACATTTACAGGACAAAAGACGCTAAGGGAGAGGTGCAAACGGATTTAAGGTGGGCCGGATCTATGAGTTTTTTTGTAGGCTCTGGTAATTCTAGTGTTAAACCAATATATACAGTATATACTGTATCTATTGTAGCACTGCTACTAGTAGTTAAAACTGCATCTCCCAGCAGTCCCTACAGGGGCTGTTGGGGTCAAAGGTGGTCAGAGGGGTTTAAAAGGAGGGCAGGTGTCTGAAAGAGAAAAAAAAGTGTTTTTTGTTGTTGTATTTTGTGTTTCGTTTACCTGTCGGACTGCCTTCTGTCAATTAAGCCATATGTAGTCGCTGTGTCCTGGATTGTGTTCGTTGTTGGGGTCTGGATCATCTGTCTACCTGTGTGCTGAGGACTGATGGTGGATTCAAGGCTTTCCTGCAAGTATAGGAGCACTCCTGAACCATCCATCCATCTTCACCCTTACAGTGTCTACCGGTAGGACTGTTTTTTCCATTCCCTTTCAACATACAGATCTCTGGACTTACTCTCGTCATCTCTGATTACATCCGGTGTTGTTTCCATGGACTTTGCTGTGTGGAGTTGTTTGTGTTTATATGTTTAATGTACTATCACCGTAGGGGTACAGGGGTGGTATTATTGTTTTCACACTGCAAAAAATGAAATCTTAACAAGCCAGAGATTTCATTTTTTGCAGTGCATTTATATTTAATTTCATTATATTCTTAATTGTTGTTAGTTCCCAGTGTTTTTTATTTTGTCTATGTTTTTGAGTGTGTGCGGGTTGGGCCAAGGCTGGGGGCATCCCTGGGATCTCCTCTACAAAAATAAATAAATCACTGTCATATTGACGGTGTGGATCTTACCTGGCTCGCCAAAATCTGTACCGGTCAGATGCCGCTATTAGCCAGGTTTTTTTTTAACGTTCCCTTCTAGTCCGACATTACTTACACCTATACGGAAGCATATCTGTTGAAAGCGCAGTGCAGGGCGATGAGCTTGAACTGAGTGGGCCGCTGGTTGATATACGTCTGCTGTCTAGGCCACGTCACGTAACGGTCAGAGCCCCTCTCGAGGAGGAGTTGAGCCTGCTGGATACTCTGTGTGTTTCCAATCTGGAGCAGCCCGAGACCGGCGAGGGACGGATTCTGCAAGATCTGATGCTGTGCCTAGAACAGCTAGAGACGTGGGTTGATGACATCACCCTTAGTTTTCTCAATCGGGATGAAACTGTCCATGACCTCATCGATGCCAAGGCCTCCCTAGTTTCTGGCGAGGCGATTGTGTTGGTGCAGCGTCTTCAACAGTCCTTTGCGCAATGTGTGCAGTGCCTGGAAGCCAATTTGAGAGACACCAAGTTAAGTTTTTATACATGTCGAAGTTAGCTTGGAAATTGGCGTACACAACATTTTTGTGTGTACACACCGTTTATACATGAGGCCCCTGGTGAATAAAGTGCTACTACCCCATAACTCATATATTGCTGCCTACCTGGATGATGTTGCCATTTATTCTGGCATGTGGGAGAATCACATATAGGATGTTCAGGCAATACTTCTTGCACTATTTAAATTTAGGCCTTTGGATTAATCCGCAGTATTTGGGCTACATAGTGGGAGGAAGTACTGTCTGACCACAATTCAACAAAATGAATGCCATACTTAATTAGCCCCATCTGCAATCCAAGGGTACCTCCGGTTTGTACCCCATTTTATCAAGAGGGCTGCACCCTTGACAGATCTTACAAAGAAGTAGGCTTCCAATCTGGTGTCACAGAACAAAAAAACAGAGGCTGTGTTCCGTGACTTGAAATAGGACCTTACATCAGTACCTATTTTAATGGCTCCTGATATTTCACTACCTTATGTTCTACAGACTGACGCTTAATACACAGGTCTCAGGGCCAAAGCGTCAATGGTGCTCAGGACTCCATCATGTTCCTGTGACAGAAACTACTGGACAGAGAAACCAGGTATGCAGCAGTGGAATGGGAAGCATTGACAATTAAGTGGGTCATACATCAACTATGTTACAACCTCCTCAGCCATGAGTTCACTCTTGTCACTAATAATACACCTTTACAGTGGATGGCTTTGAACAAGGAGTCAAGTCTGTGTCTCACATGATGGTTTTTGGATCTGCAGATGTATAAATTTAAGGTCCTTCATTGTTCAGGCTCCCTCCATACCCTGCACTTTTTAGCAAACAATTCTTCTCGGCTTGGGCCATTATTACACTTCGAGCCAGAGGATGGTACTTTTCTTAAGGCCTTTCTCTTTACCCTCCCCCAGAAAGGATGATTGACAGCTCACCCATCTCTGATGTCACTTCCAGCTTCTGTTCTCCAGAACCAACGCCTTTCAGATTGCAAACGTCATAACCGGCTCTAATGCCGTCTTGGAGCAGTCTAAAGAAGACTGTCATCTGAAGAAGGCTCTCATTGGTACTGACTGCTGATGTCATCCATGAAAATAGAAGAGAGACAGCTGGGAGCTTTTGTGTTCTGTGGTGTGAGATTTAATTATAAAAATACATTTTTGCTTCCAATAATTGTATGTTTTGGTTGTTGCAAAGGAGCCATATGGGAATGTTAAATATTGTTTTCCCTTTAGAAGAGTTTTTTGCTTTTTTTCCCTGCACAGGAGCAAAAGAAGCCAAGTGTTTGTGGGAGTGTTTGGAAAAGTTACTTGTTAATTGCACTTGTACTTGAACAGTTCTTAACAGTCAGGAAAGTAGAGCAGTTAAGAGGGCAACAGGGTAAGAATTCATTAATATGAAGGAATACAAACAGTGCAAGTGGAGAGCTCTTAAATAAGGAACAAGAGGGGATAAATAAGTTGGAACAGATGGAGAAAAGTAATGTTAACCTCATTGAAAGACAAACCGAAGACAGTTGAGGGGAAGAGTTTCACAGGATCTTAAGGGGTCAGAAGGTTTGAAATAACTAATAGTTCTTTAATAGGATTTTTTGGCTTTTTTGTTTTAGTTTTACCAGTTTTTTGGCTTAATTCCTTTTTAAATTTTGCCATTTAATTTTAATTAAAAAAAGTTTTAGTAATTCAAAGTCAGATTTTAATAATGGGGCCAGCACAATGCAAATACAGTTAGGTGTTGGGTTTTTTTAGAGAATGGCTTGGAGGAGCCAGTCTTTTATGAGGGCTACATCTGCAGGAGATGCTACCTGATCCAGTACCTTGACCTCAGGGTTGCTGAACTGGAGAAGGAGGTTGTTGGCCTGTGTTGTAATAGAGAATTGGTGCACCTGATCCAGGTGTCCTTTAGAGCAGGGGTGGGCAGATTCAGTCCTGGAGGGCCGCAGTGGCTGCAGGTTTTTGCTCCAACCCAATTGCTTAATAAGAAACCCTTATTGCTCAAGTAACACTTCAGCTTCACTTTAGTTGTCTCGCTCGTTAAGATTTTGAACCCTTATTGCTTATTTTAGTCTTAAACAGCTGTATTCTTGGTTTTTAATTGCTCCTAATTAGCAATGCCATGCAAATGACAAAAGAGACCAGCATTTCTCCATTTAGCTTGTTTTCATTTACACCTGTGTGTATTTATCACGCACTATTTGGTTTAATTAAATATTTGGAAGGAAAGTGAAGAGAAAAAAGTGAAGCACTGAGAATTACTCATCTGTTTAAGACTTCAAATCATTTGGATGATATCCTTAGAAAGGAAAACAAATCTAGGATATGAGAATGACCTGACATGGCAGAGTTAAAGCACTAGCAAGCCATGCAATTAAATAATTGACAAGGATTGTTTTTTAATTAAGCAACTGGGTTGGAACAAAAAACCTGCAACCACTGCGGCCCCTCCAGGACTGAATCTGCCCACCCCTGCTTTAGAGGGATATTGTGTACCCTAAAGTAGCATGGGAGGAGACTCTAGACCAGACAGGTAGGAATAGGTTGATCATGGTCACAAGGTGCAAGGTAAATAAAGGGTGCACACAGTCTGGGGATATCAACCCCAGAAATGGAAATGTCAAACTGACAGGGCAGTCTTCTCCAAAGTTCTGCCTGTGCCATGTGACAGTCTAGGTAACACTGATGAAATTAGAGGGCTTAACACATGGCTCAATTCTTGGGGCTGGGTAGAAGGATGTAGGTTTATGGGACAGTGGGACTCCCTCTTCAAAAGAGGGGCTCCGATGTGTTAGGGAGCCATATGAGTAGGTTTATTGAGGATTGTTTAAACTGTTAAGTAGTTTAGGACAGGCCATGTTTAGAAGTGAAAATGAAGAAACAAACAATAGTGTAAAAATAAAAATGCATAGTAATATAAATTCTAACGCAACATTTAAATTTGAAAATGAGTAACACATTAAACATTTCTTTGCTTAATGCTAGAAGTATGTAGTGGCACACACTGTAATTGATATGATAGCAATAAAAGAAACCTGGCTAAATAAAAAAGACAGGGATGAGTACAACAAATAGGGATACACATTTTTAGGAATGATAGAACAGAAAAGTAGGAGGGGTTGCTTTTTATGTCATGCAGAATTTAAATGCAACTCCACTTCTACTGGATGATGAGTTCCATCTTAGTGAGGACATCTGGCTTTATCTGGAAAGAATTACGAATAGAAGCCTTATTTTAGCAGTGTGCTATAGACTCCCAATGAAGACAGTAATGCCAATGAACGTCTTTTTAATAATATTAAAAAATGCTTGTTTACAGGGAGATATTATATTCATGGGAGACTTTAACAACCTGAATATAAATCTTGCAAATAGAGGAGCACAAGAGCATGAGTTTTTAGAAGTAATCAGTGATTGTCTTTTATCACAATATGTTTAAGCACCAATGTTGGGGGGAAACCTGTCTAGATTTAGTATTTTGAAATAATCAAGATAGAATTAAGGGTGTAGAGATGACTGGACCATTACAGTCAAGTGACCATAAAATAATACAGTCTTTTGTGTTTTGTGTTTTGTGGAGGCAAAGACTAAAAGTGTTAAATTTAACTTTGGTTGGGCAAATTTTGACCACATGAGACAATTTCTGAAGAGGATAGACTGGGATAAGCTATGAAGTGTGGAGACAGCCGAGGAAAAGTGAAGCCGGTTTAAAAATGTTTTACATATAATGCAGGACAGGTACATACCTAAATTTGCAATCAGTAGGAAATTAAAAAAAAAAAACTCTGCAGTTGCAGTTACAACTGAAAAAGATGCTGCAAAGGAATAAAACAGCTGTGTAATGTATATTATGAATCATAAGACATATGAGAATATGAGGGCAGCCATTAAGAAGGATATTAGGGATGCTGAAAGGCATTTAGAGAGGAATATAGCAGATTCCCTCAGAATTTTATTAGTAAAAACAGTCAAGGAGGAGGTGAAATGCATCAGAAATAGTAAAGGGGAACTAAAAAATACAGACAGTGAAATAGCAAATGCTCTAAACTTACATTTCTCTGAGGTCTTTATATGTAAGGAGGTATTTAATGATTTGAAAATTGTAGAGGGAGAAGTACTAGCGCTATATAAATGCAAAGAATTATTATTATTATTACTACTTAGATTAAATAGGGTGAAATCAAACAAATCACCAGGACCAGATACTATTTAATTAAGTACGCGTATAAACCCTTGACGGATACTATTAGGAAGTCATTGTGCACTGGGGAAATTATGAAGGTCTGGAAAATGGTAAATATTTTCCATGTTATATAAAAGGGATGACCAGAGAGATCCAAGAAAATATAGGCCAGTAAGCTTAATGTATATCACAGGAAAATTAATGGAAGGAATTATTAAGGATAAGATTGAGCAACACATGACAAGTACAGGAGTTTTTCTCAACAGTCTGCGTGGGTTCAAAAGAGGTAGGTCATGTTTTACCAAGATGCTGGAAAGCAATAAAAGGATATGATCAAAGTGGAGCATATGATATTGTTTATCTTGACTTTCAGAAAGCATTTGATATGGTGCCACATAAGAGGTTGGTCATCAACCTAAAAGAAGTGGGAGTTCAGGGTGTCATTTTTATATGGGTGCAAACTTGGCTCAGACACAGAAAGCAGAGTGTCATTGTGCAATGAATCCAATCAGAATATGCTGGCATTAAGAGTGGTGTTCCACAGGGGTCAGTGCTAGTGTTGCTGCTATTTTTACTATATGAGTGAATATAAATAACAAACTGAGTAAGTCTGCAGATGACACCAAGCTAGGTGGATTGGCAGATAATCTAGAATCCATTAAATCATTGCAGAGGGACTTGGTCAGCATACAGGCTTGGGCAGATTTGAGTCAGATGAAATTTAACAGAATTAAATGTAAAGTATTATATTTGGGAAGTAATCAGGTTAGGTTAGAATACACAATGGGAGGTCTTAAAATTAAAATTACACCTTATGAGAAGCATTTAAGAATTGTAGTGGACTTGACACTATGAACTGCTAAACAGTATTCAAAAGCTTTTAAGAAGGCTAACAGAATGTAACACAATGTGCAGAGTACATGTCCAATGATTCTCAAGCTTTATAACACACTGGTGAGGTCTCTTCTAGAGCACAGTGTGCAGTTTTCGTAAGAGGAGACGTGACAGAATTGTTTAAAATTATGAAGGGAATTAGTACAGTGGATTGAGACTGTAATTTTGAAATTAGTTCATCAAGAACACAGGGACACAGTTGGAAAGCTGTTAAGGGTAAATTCTGCACAAACATAAGGCAGTTTTTCTTTACACAGTGAACCATAGACACCTTGAATAAGATAGCAAGTAATATGGTAGACAATAGGACTTTAGGGACTTTCAAAAATAGACTTCATGTTATTTTAGAAGAATTAAGTGGATATGACTGGTAAGCTTTCTTGGGCTGAATGGCCTATCCTCATCCAGAATATTCTTATGTTCAAATGAATAAGACAGCTTTGAAAATTATAATAATTTCTTTTGTGTCTTTTTCCCATCACAATATACAGTGATCACTATGGTGCCCCAACTCATTTTGACGTCTTCTTGTCTCTTATTAAATTATAAATATACCATTCAGAAAAAAACATGGTTCATAAATATTTAAATTGATTCAGATGTATATACTGTGTATTTATATATATAAATATATATGCGTGCACCCTTACAGTGGATGGTCTTACACAAGTTGTAGAACCTGCGTGTCAGAAGGTGGTTTTTGGACCTCCAGCCTCACAAGTTCTCATTCATTCATTGTTGAGACTCTCTCCACTCCAACGCTGATGCTCTGTCTTGAGTTCACAACTTCTCAGTTTGGACAGCCCATCCCAATGGGTCTGGGCTGAAGGGGGACAGTGTCACACACGTGCATGTGAGACAGCTAAAGAGCTTCAAAAAATGGTAATTCCATGCCAAACTAGGAATTGGCAGTGTGCACTAACCCTTTCTCTCTTTCTCCTTCAGACCACTAGCACAAAATCTGGACTGGGCCCGTCAACATCATGTCCAGTTCCAGCCCCAATAACATAACTTTCAGTTCTGGTCCCAGTGATATCACTTCTTCTAACCGACTATAAAAACCATCATCTTTTTGTTTTGAACTCATGTCTGTAAAGACATATTGTTGTTTTTTTGCCTTTAATCCACCAGAATCTTCAAGTATATGAGGTGACTACCCCCAACTTTTATCTGTGTTCTTCTGTTTTATTTACAAACAATAGATATATATACTTTCAAAATAAATTAGGAACACTTTTTAATCAGAGTATAGCATCAAGTCAATGAAACATCTTTGACATTGATCTGGTCAGATAAGTAGCAGAGGGGGTTGTTAATCAGTTTCAGCTACTTTGGTGTTAATGAAATTAACAACAGGTGCACTAGCGGGGAAACAATGAGATGACTACCAAAACAGGAATGGTTTAACAGGTGGAGGCCACTGAGATTTTCTCATCCTCATCTTTTCTGACTGTTTTTTCACTAGTTTTGCATTTGGCTACAGTCAGTGTCACTACTGGTAGCATGAGGCGATACCTGGATCCTACAGCGGTTGCACAGGTAGTCTAGCTTCTCCAGGATGGCACATCAATATGTGCCATTGCCAGAAGGTTTGCTGTGTCTCCCAGCACAGCCTCAAGGGCATGGAGGAGATTCCAGGAGAATGACAGTTACTCTAGGAAATCTGGACAGGGCCATAGAAGGTCCTTAACCCATCAGCAGGACTGGTATCTACTCCTTTGGGCAAGGAGGAACAGGATGAGCACTGCCAGGGCCCTACAAAATGACCTCCAGCAGGCCACTGGTGTGAATGTCTCTGACCAAACAATCAGAAACAGAAATCATGAGGGTAGCCTGAGGGCCCAACATCCTCTAGTGGGACCTGTGCTCAATCCCCGGCACTGTGAAGCTCAATTGGCATTTGACATAGAATACCAGAATTGGCAGGTTCACCACTGGCGCCCTGTACTTTTCACAGATGTGAGCAGATTCACCCTGAACACATGTGCCACTTGTGAAAGGGCCTGGAGAAGCTGTGGAAAACGTTATGCTAACAGTAACATCATTCAGCATGACCAGTTTGGTGGTGGGCCAGTGATGGTCTGGGGAGGCATATCCATGGAGGGACACACAGACCTCTACAGGCTAGAAAACAGCACCTTGACTGCCATTTGGTATCAGGGTGAAATCCTTGGACCAATTGTCATACCCTATGCTGGTACAGTGGGTCCTGGGTTCCTCCTAGTGCCCGGCCTCATATGGCGAGAGTATGCAAGCAGTTCCTGGAGGATGAAGGAATTGATACCATTGACTGGCCCCCACGCTCGCCTGACCTAAATTCAATTGAACACCTCTGGGACATTATGTTTCGGTTCATCCGAAGCCACCAGGAGAGGAGATTCCTCAGGACATCATCCATTGTCTCATTAGGAGCATGCCCCGACGCTGTCAGGCATTCATACAAACACGTGGGGGCCATACAAACTACTTAGTATGATTCTGAGTAGCTGCAATGAAATTTCAGCAAAATGGACTAGCCTGCAGCATCATTTTCTTTGAATTCAGCTCTCTGTTGGTTGATAACTTTCATTTCCATCAAACGATGTAGCATCCTTTCATTCCTAACACCTTGCCCAGTCCATATCAGTATAGATATCCAGCATGATTTTTTTCCCATTGAGATCTGATGCGTTGTCAAGGTGTTCCTTTCATTTTTTTTGAGCAGTTATATATTGTGGGGAACAGCCCGAACACAGACAGGTAGACATGATTTCAGCACCACAACACGTTTATTTACACTATTTTTACAAATGAAACACACACACAACCCAGTGTCGCGGCACCAATCACCCCAAAATCCAGGCCTCACAATGCCTCTTCTCTCCTTCTCTGGTCCGCCTCCATTCCTCTCCTCCGAGCACCGTCCTCTTCCACCCGACTCCAGCCATCGAATGGAGGGAGGCGGCCCCTTTTATACACACCCAGATGTGCTCCAGGTGCCTCCAGATTAGCTTCCGCCGGCACTCCCCAGTGTGCCGGAAGTACCGGCTGTGCACCTGGAAGCACTCTGGGTGTCCCTGGTCTTCTTCCCCCCCAGCACTTCCGGGTGTGGCGGAAGTGCTGAGGGCCAGGGCTCCATAGGGCTTGGAGAGCCCCCTGGCGGTGACCACGAGCCCCTATAGGGCTGAGCTTCAAAGCTCTGTTCCCATGGTCCCCAAAGCCAAAGCGTAAGTCCTCCTCCGGTCCTCCTGCGCATCCTGGCTGGGTATTGCCCCCAGCCTCCTGTGACAATATATATCTATACATATAATTCACTAAGTCCATGGCAAGCAAGACGCACGCAAGACAGAACCCCGCCCACCAAATGGGATAGGACGACAACTCACAGAGCCAAGCCCACCAACTCGGACGCGACAACTCACAAAACACAGTGTCCGACAACTCACAGAGCCACGCCCACCAACTCAGATGTGACAACTCACAAAACATGGCGTCATTCGTGTTCGTCTCTGCTACAGTCCACATGCACCTCTGAGCCACTCTGACTTTTCGGTTACGACGCACGACCGCGTCCACCATCGCAAACTGTTTTACACGCTACATACAGCAAGTCGCATCCACGACAAACATGCTTCTTGTTAGATGGTCCTGCAGAAACACGGAAAATGTTTGTCTACACAATACTCTTTATTCCCCAGCCCGTGTCCACCCTCGCTCTCCAGGCAACAAACACCGCGAAAGTCGCTTTCGTCTCCATGGCACATGCACGACAGAGCCCCATCCACCAACAATTCACGCGAGAGCGAAAGTATTTGCCAAGAATGTTTTCATTAATCAAGAACGCAAGTCGTAGGTTTGAAGACGATCACATACCGTCGTAGTTCTGACCATAAACGATGCCGAGTGGCGATCCGGCGGCGTTATTCCCATGATCCGCCGGGGGGAGTATGGTTGCAAAACTGAAACTTAAAGGAATTGACAGAAGGGCACCACCAGGTGTGGAGCCTTTGGCTTAATTAGACTCAACACGGGAAACCTCACCCAGCCCGGACAAAAAGAACAATGAAAAGTCAACGTGGCTCAGAGGTGCATGTGGACTGTAGCAGATGCGAGACTGACTGAGGCAGTGTTTGGAAAATGAATAGTCAACGTGACTCACAGGTGCATGTGGACTGTACACAGACGAAAGCAATTCAGGTGAGGAGTTGGGGGCGGGCACATGAGCAGGCAGTACGTACTGAACGATGACTAAGAGATGACTGTTCACCCATCAATACATCGTCCTCACTGGGCGTCCTTCCCCTCACACCCCGTTCCGCCCTCCACACGTGCCCGCCGTCCAGCCCCGTCCCTCACTCTGGGAGGTGGGGGCGCGGCGGCGGTCCTCCAGTTTTCCGTCACGGACAATTGTATGTTGCTCTCTCCAGAGTTCCCTTACAGTTGTATCCTCAAACCCACCCCATAAGAAGAAGCATGTTTGTCGCAGATGTGAATCGCTGTATGCAGCGTGTAAAACATCTGTATAGTCATGCTGAGAAATAAAAACGTTACAGTTAGATAAAATGGAGCTTCTTGTATGTGACTGTCTTTACCAATAGATATACTAGTAAAATATCCAACAAGGAAACACAATACCATCTTGGTTTTGGGACCTCTATTCTAATATATTTTTCTTTTATTTCATTATTTAAAACAATCACAAAGATCCCTGCCTCCTCACCCTACTGTCCTGCCCCAGATCATTCTGCCCATGTTTTTCTCTCCCTCTGTCCCTCTCATGGCAGAATCTTCTTAAAAGTAGACTTGTCAGAAATTGTTGATTATGGCTAATATATGTTCTTTTTTCACCTCATGACACATTAGTTTGATTTTGATTGAAAACCACATGGTAATTTGTTTTATTGGCAGCGTTTACTTTAAGGAAGATCTACGTCAGGAAACAATAAGATTTTGTGTACTGAAAGGACAATTCTTTGTGTGGAGTCAAAACTGGAGTTATGCAGATTCTTCTGAATGGTAATCAGTAATACTGAATGATCAGAATGTAACAGGTGGGACTGATTGTTAGCAATTAGTCTTGCTTAATTCCAATTAAGGGCTAGTATAAGACCAGAAGATAGCAGAGGGGAGATAGTCTGTTACCTGGGCCCTCATGTATAATGCCGTGCGTAGAACTCACACTATAACATGGTGTAAGCACAAAAGCGGGAATGTGCGTACGCACAGAAAAATCCAGATGCAAGAATCTGTACATACGCAAACTTCCACGTTCTTCTGCTACATAAATCCCGATCAGCGTGAAAAGTAACGTACGTGCACGCGTTTTCTGTCCCGCCCCCACTCCTCCCAGAATTACGGCTCTTTGAATATGCAAATCAAAATAAATAAACATTCTGTGAAAAGACAATGGGAAAAGCACGGGGGAAAATATAAGAATTTCAGCGAATACCAAGTGGAGGCAAAGGAAAAACATACTATTTGTTGGTTTAAAAAATGGTATAATCAACAAAAGGAAGTTGATCGAGTGACATAGTGTCGGAGAAACTCGAAAGCTCAAGTTCACAAAGTCGCACAGTGCCCCAAATAAAAAAGAAGTTGTCACATATCAAAGTCGCCGTGAAAAGGTGAGTCGTAGCCCACCGTCTGAGTGTCATATGAAAGCTTATTAGGGTACAGAGAAAAAAAACAGGCACACAGTGGAGAAAAAAGCATGAAATGTCAACTTTAATCTCGAAATTTCCACTTTAATCACGTAGTTTATTTTGTTATTAAAGTAGAACATTATAAACTTCATCTTAAAATCGTTTATTTTACTAGTTTTTCAAATCCCATCATAACTAAAGTAGCACGTTAAATGCTTTGTTCTGTATTTGATCTTCTATATGCTCTATGTGTGTGGATCGCTACGTGCTTCCGTTCTTTCTCTTTCTCCAACAGGACACAGAATCCATTACATTCATGATATTACAGCTCTCTGAATAATTAAAATACTGAGATGTATACGTGATATCTTTTTCATGATGATAGGAATGAAAGCAGGCAGCACGGTGGCGCAGTGGGTAGCGCTGCTGCCTCGAAGTTGGGAGACCTGGGGACCTGTTTTTGCTTCCCGGGTCCTCCCTGCATGGAGTTTGCATGTTCTCCCCGTGTCTGTGTGGGTTTCCTCCGGGCGCTCCAGTTTCCTCCCACAGTCCAAAGACATGCAGGTTAGGTGGATTGGCGATTCTAAATTGGCCCTAGTGTGTGCTTGGTGTGTCAGTGTGTGTCCTGTGGTGGGTTGGCACCCTGCCCGGGATTGGTTCCTGCCTTGTGCCCTGTGCTGGATGGGATTGGCTCCAGCAGACCCCCATGACCCTGTGTTCGGATTCAGCGGGTTGGAAAATGGATGGATGGATAGGAATGAAAGCATGTTATTAAACATGGGAACACGGTGGCGCAGTGATTGTTCATATCTCACGCAAGAGGCTTGCTGCGCCATGCGCGACCTTCAATGAAATAATTTATTACAGAAGTATTGTCTCTTTCAAACGTACTAACCTCCAATTCCTGTCCTTACTTTTCTTTATCCAAATACCCAATCGCCACACAATCAGCTCTGTAATAGACGTTAAGCCATCTGTAAGCTTAGAACGGCGATTCTTCAAAACTTTTAAGGAACATTGAAATGTCTTCATAGTACATGTTTAATTATTCTATCCATCTATCTTTCCAGTGTTGCGTCAGCACCAGCAAGAATACAGCGCAAGGCAGGAGCAATCTGTGAACTAGCTAGCGCTGTGGCACTGTGTCCTCACATGTTTAATTATTAACAATACAGATTATTTAAATGAAGTTAAAGTTTTATCTGTATAATATGATCAACATATTTTTCTGCATTTCATCTTAAAAATGATATTGTCATCATGCGCGCTTTATAAAGTGGTGCAGGTTGTGCAATATTATAACTGTAGTGCAAGTTTACAGTGAGGTAATTGTATTTATAAGTACAAACAATTCTACAAGGAGCACTTGATTGAGTGCGTTTATAGTTCTTGGGATGAAACTGTTTGTGAACCGCAAGGTCCGTACAGGAAAGGCTTTGAAGCATTTGCTTGATGCTTGATAATTTTCTTTCCGATCAGCTGCTGCTGTGATTCCCCACTCAGATACAGTGATATAAATACTCCGAGTGGTGCAGTGAGAGTAATATGGAAAAAGATGATCCGCTGTGGCAACCCTTAACGGGACCAGCTGAAAGAAGAAGAAGATGGAGTGAGAGTGACAACGCTAAAGCAGTTATGGTATTTGGAATACTATGGCTATTCCCTGGACCATTATATTGCTACAGGTTAATTACAATCAGATGCATTACAGTAATAAACTATGCAGTTAGTTTCAGTGTATTTATAAAGCCGCGTCAGGAATGTGGGTCTAAGAAAGAAAAGGTAACCACACAGGAGCAGAGCACTGCTTTTGACGCTGGGTGCCGCCAGTCTGCAAAACCGAGAGGAGAAATTGCGTACGCCAGGGTATGAGGTACCGTGGAAATGTGCGTGGCTTTACGCCAAGTTTAGGTTTTATACATCGCGATTTGAGCGTGGAAACGTTCGTACACAACATTTCTGTGCGTGCGCACCGTTTATACATGAGGCCCCTGGTCATTTGGTAAGATGTTTAAATAAATAAATAAATGTTTTTCTTCAAGCAGTTAACATACTAATTATTTATTTTTCTTTCCTTTTAATTGCTTGGCTACTAATTTATTGTTGTTATACTGTTTTGTTTTTTGTATACTATTGTTTGTTTTAGTTTTAAAGATCATTTTGTGATTTATATATGTCATTTCAGATATATAGAAAGCCATTCATATGGACCAGGTTAGATTTATACTGTATATACTGTACATGTATGTTGGCATATGTATGAGTGAGTGCTTACTTGTTTGCTTACTTGTAAAAAGAATAAAACCAAGCATTAAGGGATCCGAATACATTCTGAATCCACTGTATATACAAATACATACAGTGTGTTCAAACAGTTATGGGAAAAAGAGAAAAAACATCCATCCATTTTCCAACCCGCAGAATCCGAACACAGGGTCACGGGGGTCTGCTGGAGCCAATCCCAGCCAACACAGGGCACAAGGCAGGAACCAATCCCGGGCAGGGTGCCAACCCACTGCAGGATACACACAAACATACCAAGCACACACTAGGGCCAATTTAGAATCACCAATGCACCTAACCTGCATGTCTTTGGACTGTGGGAGGAAACCGGAGCGCCCGGAGGAAACCCATGCAGACATGGGGAGAACATGCAAAATCCACGCAGGGAGGACCCAGGAAGCGAACCCGGGTCTCCTAACTGCGAGGCAGCAGCGCTACCACTGTGCCACCGTGCCGCCCTATTGCTTTTATATGTACATTTTTCAGAATACAGTTTTGATTTACCAGACCAAAATGGTTAAGACAGCAGTGGGGCATATCACACATTTTAATGTGTTTATGCCAATCTGTTTTTATTTGTGTACATCATGTCATTTGTAAAGTTTGGAAGTGTCATTGTAAACTTGTTACAGTGATGTGAGCTTGCATTCAGTCAAGAAAAATATACAAAAATAAATTAATTTAAATTGAATTAAATAAGGGCATTAGTTAAGCTATTGGTGTTGCACGCAAATGCAGAATCTATGCTTGTGGGTACATAAATTATGTTATGGGAACCTATTTATGAACAAAAAGACTTCTGCAATTTGAATAGTCTTTGAGTTGATATGCTAGGTCATCTAGATAGAGTTTACTTTTGAAGATGCCAGGGAATATATAAATATCCATCCATCCATTTTCCAACCCGCTGAATCCTAACACAGGGTCACGGGGGTCTGCTGGAGCCAATCCCAGCCAACACAGGGCACAAGGCAGGAACCAATCCCAGGCAGGGTGCCATCCCACCACAGGACACACACAAACACACCCACACACCAAGCACACACTAAGGCCAATTTAGAATCGCCAATCCACCTAACCTGCATGTCTTTGGAAAGTGGGAGGAAACCAGAGCGCCCGGAGGAAACCCACACAGACACGGGGAGAACATGCAAACTCCACGCAGGGAGGACCCAGGAATCGAACCCAGGTCCCCAGGTGTCCCAACTGCGAGGCAGCAGCGCTACCCACTGCGCCACCATGCCGCCATATATAAATATATGGATATTTTTATATTTTATGTGTGTAATAAAAACAACAGCATATTTAATGCTGAAATGCTGAAGTTCAAAACTGCAAATTCAAACAAAAAACACTCATTCAGACTTACCTTCTTTTGCAGGACACAGTGGAATATAAAAATGAACATTCCTTGTAGAGAGTTGAATATGGTAAAGAGATAAGCCATGATAACAGTATTTTCATTGATGTACATTAGTCCAAAAGCCCACGTTAATCCCAAGAGACAGAGAAGTGCTATAGCTCCAATAACCCATGATCTGTAGAGGAGAAAAATAACATTTGCGATATCCAAAATTAAAGTAGTTTTAAAAAATGAATGCATCTATTAGAAATTTCTGAACAGTGTTTACATTTCTTTACTATATAAGGGGTTGATTTTTTGCTTGTGAGATGACTATTTTTAATTAATTTGGGGAAGTATATACAACAGGGCATAAACATACTAATAAACTTCTAAAAGGTGAAATAAATGATCAGAAAGCATTGAAAAATTAAGCAAATACTGTATTAAATTTTCATTTATGCATAACCACTTTGACCATCATTAACTCTTTACCAAATCAATCACAGTTAGGTTTTTGCCACTAAACTACATCTGTAGGCTCATTGCTGTATACAGCCCTGTCATTGTTACTGATTTTCACAGTCATTTTATATTCTTTTTTTGGGAAATTGATACCAAGATTGTATAGACAGGATATTTTATAATGTGTTTACTGTATTTGCATGAGCTGTGATAGATAAAAAGTAAGTATATTCTAGAACTAACAGCAGCCTTCAGTGTTTTATTACTCTTGGTCTCATAATTAGGAAATCCAGCATCTAGTGGCAAGACTGGCAGATAGTTGCTCATGTCCAGAAGTCTAAACTTCATGAACAGCTTAAAGAAAACACTTCTTCTTCTTTCTTTTTCTGCTTGGATTGATTCAATCAGCAGCTATCTACAATCAACCACTTTTTCTTTTTTGTCACAATTTATTCCCAAATTACAGATTGTAAATTTATATTAATATCCCTGTAAAGCTTTATACCTTGATTTATCAATAATGGTGGAATGGCATCAGGTTTTGTTTCATGGAACACAGTTTTTAAAAATAGTATAATGACCTCAGTGTCTGGACATAAGACAGACACATGCCTAATGTGGTTAAGGATTGCCTGAAGGTGTGGTAGTACCTAGAGAAGTTGTCTATAAAGCAGCCCTTTGAGAAGCAGACAGAGGAGTGTGCACAAACTGCAATTAGAGAACATTTTGGATGTGTCTCCCAGCTGCTAGAGTCCATCGGTGAGCCTTAAATTTAGACCCTGAGCTTGGGTCGTCTGAAAGAGAGCTGGGGGCATGGTGTAGCATACGGATGGCATCGGACCCTGGGTGAGTGGGGTGAGGCAGACCTGGGCAGTATGTATAAGTGGACAAAGCATCTAGGAGCATCTGTCACCACTTATCTGAGCATCACAGCAAAATCGTATCTGAAGAGCCAAACTGTCCTTTATAGGGTCACTCTCCACCATTCCTTTGTCTTGTTACAATATTATCTGGGTCCTCAACAATAAGGATTCTGCAAACCTCTGGGAATCATACCACATGGCTGTAGTGCCCTAACTTGACGTTGTTTGAGACATGCTGAACGTGAACTTTGCAAACACAAGATTATACTGAGAGTTTTTGGTGTTTTCTCTGGGGTGATAGTTAATTAAAAATACACTTTGCTTTTAAAAAGCTTTTTTCCCTTTAGAAGGGTTTTTTTTTTTTTCTTTTTTTTCACCTGCACAAAAGGAAAAGCAGCTTGGTATTTGGATGTGTGCTTGGAAAAGTTATTTGTATATGTACTTGTTCTTGTTATGTGTATTTGAACTAGCATCGAGGAGGCAGTATTAAAAGCAGCAGTAATTGATATCTGCATCTGTAAGCGAATAACCCAGTTGTAACAGCAATTCCTTAGTTTAAAAGAAAAAAAAGGCTGCAACTGACTTCAAAGCAATAAAGAGGAAGGTATGTAAGTGACCAGCATTAAGACCCCCCCCCCCCCCCCCCCCCCATCAGGCACAAGGGACAGTAGGAGCAGATAAGATAGTAAAGTTTTATTTAATTGTTTACTTAAGATTGAACAGTTCCAAGTGGTCCAGAGAAAGAACAGTTAAGTAGGAGACAGCGTAAGGGTTCATTAATATGGGGGAACAGAAGCATTGCTAGTGGAGAACTTTTATGTAAGGAATAAAAGGAGCGCAAATTTAGGAGAACAGACAGAGATAAGTAAAGTTAACCTCATAGAAGGACAAACGGCAGGCAGCTGACAGGAAGAACAGTACGGGAGCTTAAGGGGACAGATGGTGTAAAATAACTGTAGAAGTTCTTAGTGATACCATTTAAGTTAAATCATTTAATTTTAAGAATGATGCGCCAGTACAGGTAAGATTGAGGAGATCAGAAGGCTAAACACGTGGCTCAAATCTTGGTGCAGGGTAGAAGGGCATAGGTTTATGGGGCATTGGAACTCCTTTTGGAACAGATGAGACCTGTTCTGTCGTTACTATTGAGGAGGCATATCAGTAGGCTAGTTGAGGATTGTTTAAACTAGGGAATTGGGGGGCAGGGAGTTTAGGACATGCCAGGTTTAGATCTATACATGGAGGAACAAAAAAATGGTGTAGAATTAAAAATGTGTAGTAATGTAAATTCTAACACAACATATAAATGTAGAAGGAGTAACACATTACAAATAGCTTGCCTTAATACTAGAAGTATCAAAAATAAGGTAAGTGAGTTGGAGCTGTATGTAACAGAGCATAATTATGATATTATTGCAGTAACGGAAACCTGGCTAAATAACAAAGATGAGGATGAGTGTAACATAGAGGGATACACCATTTTAGGTAAGGAGAGACAGAACAGAAAAGGAGGTGGGGTTGCTGTTTATGTAAAACAAAATTTAAATGTACTGTAAGTCCTCTTCAGTTGGACAATGATCCCCATCTAAATGAAGACACGTGGCTTTGCCAGGAAAACATTAGGGAAAAAGGTCTTATTTGTTGTTATAGACCACCCAATTCAGACAGTAATTTCAACACACATCTTTTTAGTAATACCAAAAAGGCAAGTTTACAGGGAGATATTATAGTCATGGGGAACTTTAATTATCCAAATATTAACACAAGAGCAGGAGTTTTTAGAAGTAATCAATGACTGTTTTTTTAACACAGTATGTTAAAGCACCAACATGGGGTGAAGTTTTACTGGATTTAGTATTTTATAATGATCAAAAAAGAATTGAGGGTGTAGAGGTAATTAAACCACTAGGGTCAAGTGACCATAATATAATACAATTCTCAGTATTTTGTAAGAGTGCAGATGCAAATACCAAAATTTTAAGTTGAACTTTGGTAGGGCAACTTTTGAGCAGATGCCACAAAGTCTAAGGAGGATAGACTTGGGATACGCTTTTCAGTGTGGAAATAATCGAGGAGCAGTGAAACAGGTTTAAAAATGTTTTACATGTAATGCAGGACAGATACATGCCTAAATATGGAATAGATAGGAAATTAAGAAAAAAAAACTCCACAGTGGATTAATAAAGATTAAAAAAAAGCTGCAAAGGAAAAAACTGCTTTATAAGGCATATACAACTAATGACTGCAAAGTGAATCGTAGAGCATATGAGAACATGGGGGCAACCCTTAAGAAGAATACCAGGGTGGCTAAAAGGCAGTTGGAGAGGAATATAGCAGATTAGGTGAAAGAAGACCCCAAGAGATTCTTTCAGTATTCTAGTAGTAAAAAAACAGTCAAGGAGGAGGTGAAGTGCATCAGAAATAGTAAAGGGGAATTAAAAGATACTGACAGACAAATACCATATGTCCTAAACTTGCATTTTTCTGAGGTCTTCGCAAGTGAGAAAGTGGATAACCTACCAGAGGTAAACAACAACAACAACAACAACATTTATTTATATAGCACATTTTCATACAAAAAGTAGCTCAAAGTGGGAGGTACTGAGGGTTTTGAAAATTGTAGAGGGAGAAGTACTGCTCAGATTAAATAGGTTGAAATCAAACAAATCACCAGGACCAGATAATATTTACCCTCAAGTTCTTAAGGAGGCTTGTGAGTACATACAGTATATAAACCCTTGACACATATTCTTGATAAGTCACTGCGAACTAGAGAGATTCTGAAGGACTGGAAAATGGCAAATATCATCCCATTATATAAAAGAGTGACAGGGCAGATCCAGGTAACTATTGGCCAGTAAGCTTAACATGCATTGCAGGAAAATTAATGGAAAGAATTATTAAGGATAAGACTGAGCAACACTTGGCAAGAACAGGAGTTTTTCTGAACAGTCAGCATGGGTTTAGAAGAGGGAAGTTGTGTTTTACTAACATGTTGGAATTCTATGAGGAGGTAACAAAAGGATATGATCA